>NW_007252918.1:1013914-1098606 GCF_000164805.1 Carlito syrichta
AATAGTTAAAACTCTAAGTTAACATTTATAAAGTGGGTTTTCACTGAACTCATAATATACTAATCAGAGACTTTTATGATAACTTAGCTAAAGACAGAAAGCAAACTTGGGGGTCTGGGAAACATTACTAAAAGCTTCTTTTGAGTTTTCTTTAGAAATAGGCACTGCAGGATAAGAGAAAAGTAATGGAGACACCCAGACAAGAAAGGTGATTACAAGCTCTGAAGGTCATAAAGCCCCAGAAGGAAAACTACTGCTACATGAAGAACTTTACACTTGGAAACTTTCTGGAGACAGTTCAAGGACTGTAATTCTGGACTTTGGACTGAAACTATTTGACTTTATGAATAAGACTCATTGTCTGAAAGTTTATAAGGTTCTTGGCTTGTTTGTTGCTAAGATCACTAGATGGTGGTAACTTGTAAAGGATATGTACGTGAAGGAAGTTTCTTTGTCTTGCCCCTTTGCGAATGGTACAAAAGCTCTGTGTTAACTAACATTAAATGGTTATCTGTTCAGGAAACAGGTGTCCGAGTATAAGATTTTTGTCTTTTGCCTATCTGTCTCTCCTTCAGGAAATCTCATGCCCCTTGTGGGGCTGGACCCTTTCAGTCCCCCATAGTGACACACATGGTTGGCATCTTTTTTGGCACCAGTCTCTGTTGACCGGGCTGGGGCATGGCGACAGGATCATGGCTTTGGTGTCTTGATCTTTGGGTCTCAGTTGGTTTTCCTGCCCCAGCGCCTAAGTAGCCAGGACTCCTGGGTCCACCACGCCTCACTCTATTTGGGAGACCTCTCACCCAGATGAGGTCTGGCCACCTCATCCAGGTTGTCTTCAACTGGGCTTAGGGAGCCTCCTGCCTCAGCCTCCAATAGTGAGGGGTTGAGGGCCATGAGCCACGGTGCCTGACGTGGACTCACACATGCTGTTGGTGGAGGCGATGCAAAGGCACTCCCTGGAATGGAGGCCACCACATCCCATGTAGCTGGGGCCGTGGGCGTCACCACCAATGACTCGAGTGTTTGCGATCTGGCGATTGATGAGGTCTCATTACATGACCCAGGCTGGTCTCAAATTCCCAGGCTCCAGCAGTCCCCAGCTCAGCCTCACAAATCCATAGCCCAATTGTCTGCCAATTCATTGTCTTTTGGAAGATCTACAACCATGGATGCAGCCCCCTTCCCAAATGATCTCTGATCACGATGATCCCAACTTGACACCAAAATGGATGCTTTTTTCTTTCCTTTTATTGTTTTTGAGTGAGAGTCTTACTCTGTCACCCAGGCTGGAGGGCAGTGGCTCACTCTCGGCTACCACAGGCTCAGCCCACAGGGCTCTGGTGATTCTTCCCTCCCAGCCTTCCAAGGAGCCAGAACAGCAGGCAAGCGCCACCACACCTGGCTGATTCGGGACATAGGATGGAGACAATGTCTTGCCAAGCTGCCCAGTGTATCTCAGACTTGTGGGCCCAGGCTGGCCACTGACCTCAGCCTCCCAAAGTGCTGGGATGATGAGGTTGAATCCCGAAGCCCGGCCTTGATCCTTCATCAAAAATGAACCAGAAGACCGGATGCCGCGGACCATGCCTGGAATCCCATGCATCTGGGAGGCTGAAACGGGAGGATGGCTGTAACCAACGAGCTCAAGGCCAGCCTAGGCCTTGCAGGAAGACCCCACTTCCACACCCATCCAAAGAGGGAGTCTGGGGACATGGTGCCTGTCACCCGGCCACTTTAGAGGCTGAGGCAGGAGGATCACCGGAACCCATGATTTTGAGACTGGCGGTGAATGACAGCCATGTCCCTGGGCCCTAGCCTGGGTCACAGAGCTAGACCCTTCCTTCAAAAACATCAGAATCTTACAGATTCTCAACTACGCATGATGTGCTCAAAGGGTGACTGGCTTTAGAGTCAGAAAAAAATGAGACTTGGGTGTAAGAAATGTACACGGGTGAGGGATGTGTCCCTGGCCTTTCTTGACATAAGGTCCTCATTGGTGAGTCAGAGGTCCGGACTACCTGGGACACATTTCTCACCCCAGAGAGGAAAGTCGGCAGGAACCCAGCCAGGGAGTCTCAGGAACTCCTGCACAAAAGTAGTGGTAGGCATTGGGGGGTTGGGTCTGTAAGGTGCCAAGCTTGGGATACCCTCATATGTGGTGAGGGTGAGGAGGGAAGGACTGAGGACAGAAGGATTTCAGATGAAAGAATTTCTTTGTTGACTTAAGTTTTCTTTATGTCTTTCCCTTTCTTTCTTTCTTTCTTTCTTTCTTTCTTTCTTTCTTTCTTTCTTTCTTCCTTCCTTTCTTTCTTTCTTTCTTTCTTACTTTCTTTTTTTCTTTCTTACTTTCTTTTCTTTCTTTTCTTTTCATTCCTCACTAGGTTGTCCAGGCTGCTCTCAAACTGCCCAACTTGGGCCATCCTCTCAGCCTGGGCCTACCAAACTGCTGTGAACACAGACTTTTCATTTGGTTGACATCCTGCTCTTCCTGCCTGCTCTTGAACTCTGGGCCAGAGGTGATGCTCCCAGTGATTCCTGCCCTCACCCAAGGTTTTCTGGGTTTTGCTTGGGGTTGTGGTGGGGGCTTGCTGTGGTGTCAAACCTGGTCTTGAGCTCCTGGGCTCTGGCCATCATCCCATCTCAGCCTGCCCGAGTGCCAAGGAGACAGACGTGAGTCACCAGGCCATCCCTGCTCCCCCGATGGTTTGAGAATCAGGCCCTCTCTTTCCCTGAGTCTGCCCTTGGGAGGGGCTGGTGGGTCCACCCTGGGGAATGGGGCAGGCTGATGGTGGGCCCCCCAGTGGTGACACTACCTTGCCTCAGGCACTCTCCCTGGGGAGAGCTTGGTGGGTGCCTGTTGCCATCCTCATGTGTATCCTGAGTCATCAGAAGGGAGCGGTCCTTGTGATGTGTCCCGAGAGGGGTGGCAGAAAGGTTCAGTGGCTCAGGCCTGTCATCCCAGCATTCTGGGAGGCCAAGGTGGGAGGATGGACAGAGCCCTCGGGTTCTAGATCAGCCTGGGCACTTGGCGAGACCTCGTCTTGACTAGAACCCAAAAAAATCATCCGATAGCGTGGAGCATGCCTGTCATTCTGGCCACTCAGGAGGCCTGCTGGTGAAGGCCATGATGGCTGAGAATGGGACCCTGTGCTCTGGCCTAGGTGACTTCGACTCAGAATAATAGTACCAACCACCACCAACACCACAATCACAGGCCGGCTCAGGGGCTCAGCTTGGCATCCTGGCCCTCTCTTTGGAGGCCCAAGAGAGTGGACGGCCTGTGCCTGTGGGTTCGAAAATAGCCCAGGGCACTGGACAAGACCTTGTCTAGCCCATCAAAAAAAATCCAAAGTTTAGCCGGGTGTGGTGGTGCAGGCTGGTGTTTCCAGACACTCAGGGGGCCAAGGTGGGAGGATCACCTGAGCCTGGCAGTTGGACTCTGTGATGGCCGTGAGTGTGCCCCTGCTCTCTGGCCTGGGCAACAGAGTGGCATCCAACACCAAATAATAATAATCACTACCACCATCACCACCCCTACCACCCAGAGCAAGGAATCTCCCTCAGGTATGGGAGAGGAAAAGTTACCTCATGGGAGGTTTCAAAGATGGTCATCTGGAACGTCATTGCCATGCCTTCGGCCACACGCCCCAGAAGGCCTGCCTCCACCATCCACACTCGTGTCCAACAGCACAGACAGGTGTGAGCTCACAGAACAGACGGCCCCAAACAAGGGTGGCCATCAAGCACAGAGTGATCAAGTAAGTCTGGCAATGCTGTGGTCAGCCCATGTTCCCATCACCCTGTCTGGCATCTTTTGGGGGGAGGGACCTTTCCTCTCCTGATAACTCCATCACCCCCCCATGGACCTTTCCCTGGGGAACCCTGGACGCCCATCATGACGCACGTGGGAGGCATCTTTTTGTCACTGAAGTCTGTTGGACGGGCTGGGGTGTGATGGCATGATCGTGGCTCCCGGGACCTTGACCTGCAAGGCACAGACTGTCATTCAGACTCAGCCTCCGAGTGGCCAGGATTCTAGGGGCCACCACGCCTAACTCAATTTTAGGGACCTCTGGTCAGGACTAGGTCTGGTCACATAGTCTGAGCTAGTCTCTTGACCCCTGGGCTCAGGCAGCTTCCCACTTTGGTGTCCAAGGGAGTGGGGCTGACAGCTGTGAGCCATGGTACCCAGCCTGGACTCACACATTCTGTTGATAGGGGCAATGCAAAGGCACGCTGTGGGGTGTAATTCACTGCATTGCATGTAGCTGGGACTGTGGTTGCCACCACCTGGGACTCGAGGGTTTGAGTTCTGAGGAGCAACGGAGTCTCCTCAGGGATACCCTGCCTCAGCCTCCCAAAGCCACAGCTCTGTCTGCTGATCCACTGTCTTTCGGAAACTCTACACCCAATGCTGAGGCTTCCTTCCCCAATGATCTCTGTGTGTTCAGGATGATCCCAACTCTATGCACAAATGGATGTTCTTCTTTTCTTTTCTTTTTTTTAAGTCAGAGTCTCACTCTGTCGTAGAGAATGGAGTGTGGTGGCTCACTCCCAGCCAGTGCAGCCTTGGCCCACCTGGCTACGGTGAGCCTTTCCCCCCCGAATTTCCGAATGACAGGTGTGCGCCACCACGCCTGGCTCATTTGGGATGGAGGATAGAGATGAGGTCTTGTTGAGTGGCCCGAGAACTTCTCAGACCCGTGGGCTTTGGCCAGCTGCTGGCCATGGCCTTTGAATGCGCTGGGATGATGAGACGAGCCCCCTAGCCTGGCCTCATTCCTCGTCAAAATGAAACTGAAGGTCAAGCATGGTAGCCCAGGCTCGATCCTTCACCCAGAATCCCAGTGCCCTGTAAGGCTGAGGCAGGAGGATGACTGGAGTCCAGGAGCTCAAGGCCAGTCCAGGTCACTCAGGGAGACCCCAACTTCACACCCATCTAAACAGATGGTCTGGGGTCATGGTACCCATCCTCCCAGTCACTCCAGAGGTGGAGGAGGGAGGATCGCTGGAGCCCACAATTTTGAGACTGGCAGTGAATGATGGTCCTGTCCTCGGACCCCAGCCTGGGCCACAGAACCAGATTCTCTCTCCAAAACATCAGAATCACACAGATTCTCAACCATGATTGTTATGGTCAAATGCAACTGGCTTTTGAGCCAGAAAAAATGGGATTGGGGGAAAGAAATTACTGCAGATGTGTGATGTGTCCCTGGCCTTTCTTGGCAAAGGTCTTAGCTGCCGAGTTGGAGAGTCGGCATAACTGGGCACTTTTCTCACCTCAGAGAGGACAGCGGGCATGAACACAACCAGGGAGCTTCAAGAACAACTGCACCAAAGAGGGGGCAGCCATTGTGGGGGTTCTGCTTGGAAGGTACCAAGCTTGGAGGACCCTCAATGTGAGGGAAGTGTGGGGGGAAGGATTGAGGGCAGAGGGTTTACAGGAGAATGGATTTCTTTCTTTCTTTCCTTACTTTCTTCCTTCCTTCCATCCTTCCTTCCTTTCCTTCTTCCTTTGTTCTTTCTTTCCTTCTTCCTTCCTTCCTGTCTTTCCTTCTTCCTGTCTTTCTTTCTTCCTTCCTTCCTTTTTTCCTTCCTTCCTTCCTTCCTTCCTTCCTTCCTTCCTTCCTTTCTTTCTTTCTTTCTTTCTTTCTTTTTTTCTTTCTTTTTCTTTCTTATTTTTCTTTCCAATCTAGGTTGCCCAGGCTGCTTTCAAACTGCCCAACTCGGCCCATCCTCTTGGCCTGGGCCTTTGAAACTTCTGCGAATACAGGGTTTCCATTTGGTCGTTATCCTGGTCTTCCTACCTTGTCTTAAACTGTGGGCTGGAGGTGATCCTCCCGTCAAGGCCTGTCCTCACCCAAAGTTTTCTGGGTTTTGCATGGGGTCAAGGTGGAGGCTTCCTATGGTGTCCAGCCTGATCTCAAGCCCTAGGGTTCTGGCCATCTTCCCATCTCGTCCTCCTGAGTCCCAAGGGGAAAGGCATGATTTGCCCAGCAGTTCCCAGTCCCCCAATGTTTTGAGAGTCAGACCCTCCATTTCCCCAAGGCTATCCCTGGGAGGAGTGTGAGGATCCACCCTGGGTAATGAGACAGGTAGAGGGGCAGTTGCCATGGGTGAGACTCACCCCTGCACCAGGCACTCCCCCCTGGGAGGGATTGGCGTGTGACTCCAGTTGCCTTCTCCTGGGTCCCGGTTCATTGGAAGGAAGTGGGCCTCACGATAGAGCCCTGAGAGTGGTGTGGAGGTTGGGAACGGGCTCAGGTCTGTAATCGCCATACTCTGGATGGCCTAGGCAAGAGGATGGCCTGATCCCACGGATTCGAGACAAACCTGAGCACCTTGGTGAGACCTCTTCTCTGCAAGAAGCCAAAAAATGAGCTGAGCATGTTGGTGCACGCCTGACTTTTCATCCACTTGGGAGGTCATCGCAGGAGGATCACTGGAGCCCAACCAGTGGAGGTTGTGGTGGCCAAGAGCTGGCCCCTGTGCTTCGGCTTGGGAGACAGAGCGGGACTCTGACTCAGAATAAAAATACCAACCACCACCACCACCAAAACCACAGGCTAGGGTTAGGAGCTCAGCCTGGCATCTCAGCCCTTCAGAGACCCAGGTGAGTGGATGGCCTGACCCTGTGGGTTCAACACCAGTCCGAGACATGGAGCAAGAACTCGTCTCAGTCATCAAAAATAAATCCAAAGATTATCCATGCATGGTGGCGCAGTCCTGTGGTTCCAGCCACTCAGGGGGACGAGGTGGTAGGATCACCTGAGCCTGACTAGTGGAGTCCGTGGTGGCCATGAATGTGCCCCTGCACTCTGGCCTGGGAGAAATATCAGGATTCTGACTCCAAATAAATATAATAACCACCACGACCACCATCACCAATGCTGCCACTCAGCACGAGGAGTCACTCTCAGGAATGAGAGAAGAAAAATCACTTTCCTTCATTAGCAGAGCTTTTGTCATTCATGGGAGCTTTTGAAGATGGCCACCGGGCACGTCTGTTCTGCACCTTTGGGCACATGTACCAGAAAGCCTGCCTCTTCCCTCCACACTTGTGCCCCACGGCAAAGGAGCATGTGAGCTCACGGAAGAGACAGCCCTGAGCTAGGGCTGTTGTCAGCCACAGAGCGATCAAGGCAGTCCAGCAACGCCATGGCCAGCCCAGGTTCCGGTCGCCTGGTCTGCCACCTTCCGGCAGGGGTGGGCCACTTCCTCTCTCGATCACTCAAATGCCCCACGCCCACGGGGACAATTCCTTGGGGAGCCGTGGATGCCCATTGTGATGCATGTTGGAGGTGTCTTTTTTGTTGCTGCTGTCTCTGTCAGCCGGGCTGAGGCATGGTGGCATGATTGTGGCTTCCAGGAACTCAACCTTCCAGGCTCAGGTGCTCCTGTCTCAGTCCCCGAGTAGCTGGGACTCCGGGGACTAGCACACCTGACTCAATTTTGGGGATGTCTCACCAAGATGAGGTCTGGCCACAATGCTTGGGCTGGTCTCCGACCCCTGGGCTCAGGCACCCTCCCTCCATGGCCACCCACGGAATGTGGCTCACGGCTGTGAACCATGGGGCCTGGCCTGGACTGACATGTTCTCTCAATGAAGGTAACCTATGGGAATGCCCAGGACAGACTAGGCCACATCCAGTGTATCCAGGACCATGGGTGCCACTACGCATGATTCCAGTGTTTGCATTCTGGGGAGTGATGAGGTCTCACTATGTGGCCCAGGCTGGTCTTGAGCTCCTGGGCTCCAGCATTCCCCCACCTTGGCCTCCCAAAGCCACAGGCCTACTGTCTACCAATCCACCATCCTTCGGCTACTCTATGCCCAAGGCTGAGACTTCCTTCCCCAATGATCTCTATCTGTTCATGATGATCCCAACTCCATACACAAATGGATGCTCTTCTTTTCATTCTTTTTTTTATATAGGTAGAGTCTAACTCCATCACCCAGGATGAAGGCCGGTGGCTATCTCCAGGTCACTGAAGTCTCGGCCCACAGGGCACTGACGAGCCTTCACCCCCGGGCTTCAGAGGAGATGGAATAGGTGCACACCACCACGCCCAGCTCATTTGGGATGGAGGGTAGAGAGGAGGTCTCGTCGAATTGCCCAGGCATGTCTTGGACCTGCAGGCTGGGGCCAGTCTCTGTTCTCTGCTACCCAAAGTACTAGGATGAGCCAGGCTTGGTGGCTCAGCCTGTAATCCTGTGCCTTTGGGAGGCTGTGGTGAGTGGATTGTCTGAGCCTACGGGTTCGAGACCCACCTGGGCAGCGAGACCTCATCTCTACAATAAATAAAAAAATCAACCGGGTGTGGGAGCGCATGCCTGTAATTCCGGCTACTTGGAAGGCTGAGGCAGAAGGCTCTCTGGAGCCCAGCAGGTTGAGGCTGCAGTGGCCGGGAGTGGCCACTGCACTCCAGTCTGGGCGACAGAGTGAGACTCCAACTCAAAAAATAAAAAAATAAAAAATAAAAATAAAATTTAAAAAAGTGCTAGGATGACAAGGCTGAGCCCCCGAGTCTGGCCTCAATCCTTCATTGAAAATAAACCAGAAGGCCAGCTGTGGCGGCCCATGCCTGGAATACCAAAGCTCTGGGAGGCCAAGTCTGGAGGATGACTATAGCCCAGGAGCTCAAGGCCAGTCCAGGCCACACAGGGAGACCCCAACTCCACACCCAGTCAAACAGGAGGTCTGGGGTCTGGTGCCCATCATCCTGGCCACTCTGGATGCTGAGGTGGAGGATTGGCAGAGCCTGTGATTTTGAGGCTGGCGGTAAACAACGGTCATGTCCTCAGGCACCAGCCTGGGCCACGTAGCCAGACACTCTCCCTAAAAACATCAGAATCGTACACAGATTCTCAACTGCACATGGTGTGTTCAGAGGGTGACTGGCTTTAAAGCCTGGAAAAATGGGATTGGGAGGAAAGAAATGTCCCCAGGTGAGAAATCTGTCCCTGGCCTTTATTGGGGGAGATCCTCATTGCTGAGACAGAGGATTGGCCTGCCTGGAGCACATTTCACACCTTGGAGAGGTGAGCCAGCAGGAACCCAGACAGGGAGACTTGGGAATTTCTGCAGCAAAGTGGGGGCAGCCATTTGGGGTGTTGGGGTTGGAAGGTGTCAAGCTTGAGGGACCTTAACATGTGGGGGGGCGTGGGTAAGGACTGAGGGCAGAAGGTATATAGGACAATGGATTTCTTTCTTTCCTTTCTTTCTTTCCCTCTTTCCTTCCTTCCTTCCTTCCTTCCTTCCTTCCTTCCTTTCTTTCTTTCTTTCTTTTCTTTCCTCACTAGGTTGCCTAGTCTGCTCTCAAACCACCCAACACAGTCCATCCTCTCGGCATGGGTCTCTCAAACTGCTGCAATCACAGGCTTTCCATTTGATGGTTATTCTGGTCTCCTGTCTGGTCTTGAAAGCTGAGCCAGAGGCAATCCTCCCACTGGGGTCTGCCCTCACCCAAGGTTTTCTGGATTTCTCTTGGGGTCGAGGTGTGGGCTTGCTATGGTGTCCAGCCTGGTCTGGAGCTCCTGGGTTTGGCCATCTTCCCATCTCGGCCTCCTGAGTGCTGAGGAGACAGGCATGAATCACCCAGCCATCCCCAAACCCCGAAGTTTTGAGAGTCTACCCTTCCTTTCCCTGAGACAGCCCCTGGGAGGAGTGAGCAGGTCCACCCTGGGGAACAAGGCAGAGGAGGGGCGGGCAGCCCAGCAGAGACACACCCATGGACCACACCCACCCACCCAGGAGGTCTTGGCAGGCAACTCTGCACTCTCCGAGGTCTGAGGTCATCAGAAGGGAGCAGACCTCTCGTGGTGGGTCCCCAAGAGGGGTGTGGAGGTGGGGTAAAAGGACTAAAGCCTGTCAACCTGGCACTCTGGGAGGCCAAGGTTAGAGGATGGCCTGAGCCCCCAGGTTTGACACCAGCCTGGGCACCATGACAAGACTCTGACTCTACAAGAAGCTAAAAAAATGAGCTGAGCTTGGTGGCACAGGCCTTTCATTCCAGTCACCCAGGAGTCTACAGTGGGAGGATTGCAGGATCCCAGTCGATGTAGGCTGTGGTGACTGAGAGCAGGACCCTAAGCCTCCAAGTTTGACACCAGGCTGGGACACGGAGCAAGATCACATCTTGGCTATCAAAAATAAATGCAAAAATTAACCGGGTGTGTTGGTGCAGTCCTGTGGCTCCAGCCACTCGGGGGGTAGAGGTGGGAGTATCACCTGGGCCTGGTAGGTGGAGTCCACTGTGTCCGTGTATGTGTCCCTGCATTCCGGCCTAGGTGACAGAGTGGCATTCTGACTCCAAATAATAATAATCACCAACACCTCAATCACCACCACCCCTGCCACCCAGCATGAGAAATCACCCTCAGGGATGGGAGAGGACAAGACACTTTCCTGCCTGTCATTTGTGGGAGATTTCAAAGGAGAACAGTGGGCACATCTATCCCGTGCTTTTGGCCATGCATCCCAGAAGGCTTGCTTCCACCCTCCACACTTGTGCTCAACAGCATAGACACATGCAAGCTCACAGAACAGACTGCCCTAGTTAGGGCAGCCATCAGGCATAGAGTGATGAAGGCGATCTTGCAAAGCCATGCCCAGCCCAGGTTCCAGTCACCTGGTCTGCCACCTTTGGGCATGGGTGGGGTGCCCCTTCCTCTTCTGATCACTCCATAATTCCATGCCCATGTGGACGTTTCCCTTGGGAGCCATTGACACCAGTTGTGACACACGTTGGAGTCATCTTTTTTGTCGTGGGAGTCTCCGTTGTGTTCAGACATGGTGGAACAATTGTGGCTTCCAGGAACTCAACCTGTAGAGCTCAGGCTGTCCTCCCACATCAGTCCCTGAGCCACCTAGATTCCGAGGGCTTCCATGCCTGAATTTTCTTTGGGGCCCCTCACTGAGACAAGGTCTGACCACATCGCCTGGGCTGGTCTCTGAACATAGGGCACATACGGCCTCGCATCTCGGCCACCCATGGCACGGGGTTGAAGGCTGTGAGCCATGGTGCTCACCCTGAACTCACATGTGCTGTCATTGGAGGCAACACAAAGGTTTCCTGGGATGGAGTCCATCACATTCTGTGTACCTGGGACCACAGATGCCACCAAACATGACTCAATGGTTTTTGTTCTGGGGAGTGACAAGTTCTTGCTACATGGCACAGGCTGGTCTCGAACTTCCAGGCTTCAGTGGAACACTCGGCCTCCCAAAGCCACAGCCTGATTGTCTGCCAACCCAACATCTTTCAGGAACCATAGATCTCAGATTCCGACCTGCCTTCCCAAATGATCTCTGTCTGTTCATGATGATCCCAACTCCATACACAAATGGATGCTCTTCTTTTTCTTCCTTTTTCCTTTTTTCTTTGAGTGGAGTCTCACTCTTATGCCCAGGATGGAGAGTGGTGGCTAACACCGGCCACCACAGCCTCAGCCCACCATGCTCCAGCAAGCATCTCCCTAGCCTTCCAAGGAGCCAGAATGATAGGTGCATGCCACCACGTCCAGCTCATTAGGGATGGAGGGTAGAGGCGAGGTCTCACCATGGTGCTTGGGTGAGGCTTGGCCCGCATGTTTGGGCCGGCCACTGGCCTCGGCCCCCCCAAGCACTGGGATGACTAGGCTGAGCCCCCAGTCCAAGTCTCAATCCTTCATTGAAAATGAACTAGAAGTCATGGGACGGTGGCCAATGCCTGGAATTCCAATGCACTGGGAAGCTGATGAGGGAGGATGACTGGAGCCCAGAAACCCAAGGCCAGCCCGGGCCACATAGGGAGACCTCGTCTCCACACCCATCAAAACAGGGGTCTGGGTACGAGGTGCCAGTCATCCCACCCACTCTGGAGTCTGAAGCGGGAAGATCACCAGAGTCCGTGATTTTGAGGCTGGTGGTGAACAACTGCCATGTCCCCGGGCCCCAGCCTGGGCCACAGAGCCAGACTTTGTCTCAATAAACATCAGAACCGTTAACAGATTCTCACTGTGTGAGGTGTGTTCACAATGAGACTGGCTTTATAGCCAGGAAAAATGGGGCTGGGGAGAAGAAATGTGCCTGGGTGAGGGATGTGTTCCTGGCCTTTCTTGGTGAAAGGTCCTCATTTCCGTCGGAGAGTTGGCTGGTATGTGGCACATTTCTTACCTTGGGAAGGAGACCCGGCAGGAACCCAGCTAGGGAACCTTGGGAACTCCTGCACCAAAGCAGAGGCAGTCATTGGCGGGGGGGTCGGTGCTGGAGGGAGCCAATTTGGGGGGAACCTCACATGTGGAGGGGGTGGGGGGAAGGACTGAGGGAAGAAGGTTTGCAGGAGAATGGATTTCTATCTTTCTTTTTTCCTTTATTTTCTATCCTCACTAGTTTGCCCAGGCCATTCTCAAACAGCCCAAATTGGGCCATGCTCTAGGCCTGGGCCTCCCAAACTGCTGTGATCACTGCCTTTCCATTTGGTCGACATCCTGGTCTTCCTGAACTGTCTTGAACTCTGGGTCAGATGAGATCTTCCTGCTGAGGCCAGCCCTCACCCATGGTTGTCTGTGTTTTGCTTGGGGTCAATGTGGGGGCTTGCTATGGTGTCTAGCCTGGTCTCCAGCTCCCGGTCTCTGGCCATCTTCTGATTGCAGCCTCCTTGAGTGCCAAGGAGACAGGCATGAGTCACGTGGCCATTCCCACCCCCACGAAGTTTGAGAGTCATGCACTCCCTTTCCCCTAGGCAGCCCCTGGGAAGAGGGAACTAGTCCACACTGGGGAATGATGCGGGCAGAAGGGTGGGTGCCCCAGAAGAGACATGACCCTGCATCAGGTGCTCCCCCTGGAAAGAGCTCAGTGGGCAACTTCAGCCACCCAATCCGGGGTCCAGGGTCATCAGAAGGGAGCAGGCCTCATGGTGGGGCCCTGAGAGGGGTGTGAAGACCAGGCTCGGGGACTCATTCCTGTCATCCCAGCACTCGGAGAGGCTGAGGTGAGAGGATGGCCTTAGGCCCCAAGTCGAGACAGGTCGGTGCACCTTGGCAAGACCTCATCTCTACAAGAAGCCAAAAAAATGAGCCAAGTATCATGGGGTATGCCTGTCGTTCTAGCCACTGGGGATTCCACAGGGGGAGGATTACCAGAGTCCAACCGGTGGAGGCCACAGTGGCCAAGAGTGGTCCTCTGCTCTCTGACTTGGGTGACAGAGCAGGACTCTGACTCAGAATAATAATACCAACCACCACCACCACTACCACAGGCTGGGCTCAGGCATTCAGCCTGTCATCCAGGCCCTTTGGAGGCCCAGGTGAGTGGAGGACCTGAGCCTGCTGCACCACCAGCCTAGCATATGGGGTGAGACCTCATCTCGGCCATCAAGAACAAATCCAAAGATTAATCAGGCATGGTGGTTCAGGCCTGTGGTTCCATTCACTTGGAGGATCGCCTGAGCCCAGCAGTTGGAGTCCGTGGTGACCGTGAGCATGCCCCTGTACTCCAGCCTGGGCAACAAAGTGGGAATCCGACACCAAATAATAATAATCACCATCACCACCACCACCACCACCCCTGGCAACCAGCATGAGGATGCACCTTCAGGGAGGGGAGAGGAAAGGCACTTTTAGGCCTGTCATTCATGGGATGTTTCAATGATGTCCACCACACACGTCTGTCCCACGGTTTCAGCAGATGGCCTGCCTCCACCCTCCACACTCGTGCCCCATGGCAAAGAGGCAAAAAAAAAGCTTGCAGAGCAGTCAGCATCGATGTAGGGCGGCCATCGGACACAGAGTGGTCAAGGTGGTCCAGCAACACTGCGGCCAGCCCTGGATCCGGTCGCCTGATCTTCCACCTCTGGGTGGGGGGAGGGCCCCTTCCTATCCCAATCACTCCATCATCCCCCACTCACGAGTACCTTTCCCTGGGGAGCCATGGATGTCTGTCGTGATGCACGTGGGAGGCCAAATTTTTGTTGCCAGAATCTCCGTTTGCCACGCTGGTGCACGGCGGCACGATCATGGCTCACAGGACTTTGATATGTGGGTCCCAGGCAGCCATCTGGCATCAGCCCCATAGCAGCTGGGACTCCAGGGACACCACGCCTGACTCGATTTTGGGGACCTCTCTCTGAGATGAGGTCTGGCCACATAGCCCGGGCTGGTGACAAACCCCAGGGCTCAGGCAGGCTCCAGCCTTGTCCTCCTAGGTCCCAGGGCTGACGGCCGTGAGTCACAGTGCCTGGCCTGGACTCACACATGCTGTCAGCGGGGTTGATGCAAAGGCACGCCCTGGGACAGAGGCCACCACATTCCGTGTAGCTGGGACTGCAAGGGCCATAACGTGTGACCTGAGGGTTTGCATTCTGGGGAGTGATGAAGTCTCGCTACATGGTTGACACTTCATGGCAACCACAGGTTGGTCTCGAACTCCTGGTTTCCAGCATTCCCCCACCTCAGCCTCCCAAAGCCACAGCGTGATTGTCTGCAGATACACTGTCCTTAGGTAACTCTGCACCCAAGCCTGAAGAGTCCTTCCCCAATGATCTCTGTCTGTTCATGATGATAATAACTCCATAAACAAATGGTTACTCTTCTTTCTTTTTTCGTTTGAGTTGGAGTCTCACTCCATCGCCCCAGCTGGAGGGCAGTGGCTCTCTTCCCAGCACTGCAGCCTTGACCTGCCAGGATTCAGTGAGTCTTCTTCCGCCCCTGGACATCTGGGTAGATGTAACAACAGGCCCACGCCAATGCACCCAGCTCATTTGGGATGGAGGGTAGAGATGAGGTATTGCCAAGTTGCCTGGGTGCATCTCAAACCCATGGGTTCATCCCAACTGCTGGCCTCACCCTCCAATACACAGTGATGACCAAACTGAACCCCCAAACTCGGGCTCGATCCTTCATCGAAAATGAACAATAAGGCCTAGCACAGTGGCCAACGCCTGGAATCTCAACAATCTGGGAGGCCGAGGTGGGAGGATGGCAGGAGCCCAGGAGCTCAACGGCAGCCGGGGCCATGCAGGGAGACCCCATCTCTGGCCCCATCCAAATAGAAGGTCTGGGATCATGGTGCCTGTCATCCCAGCCACTCTGGAGGCTGAGGTGGGAGGATTGCCAGAGCCCATGATTTTGAGACTGGTGGTGAACTATGGTCGGGTCCCCGGGCCCCAGTCTGGGCCAAAAAACCAGATCCTGTCTCCAAAAACATCAGAATCGTGCACAGATTCTCAACTGCACATGGTGTTTTCAAAGGGTGACTGTCTTTTGAGCCAGGAAAAATGAGATTGGGGGAAGAAATGACCCTGGGTGAGAGGTGTGTCCTTTGCCTTTCTTGGTGGAAAGTCCTTGTTGCTGAGTCTGAGGGTTAGCCTGTCTGGGACACTTTTCCCACCTGGGAGGGGAGAACCAGCATGATCATGGCCAGGGGGCCTCAGAAACTCCCACACCAAAGAGGGGAAGCCATTGGGTGGGGTTGGGGCTGGAAAGTACTGAGCTTGCGTGACCCTCACATGTGGGGAGGCATGGGGGGAAGGACTGAGGAAAGGTTTCCAGGAGAATGGATTTCTTTCTTTCTTTCTTCTTTCTTTCTTTTCCTCCTTCCTTATTTCCTTTCTTTCTTTTCTATTTCTTCCTTCCTTCCTTCCTTCCTTCCTTCCTTCCTTCCTTTCTTCCTTGTTTTCTTTCTTTCTTTCTTTCTTTCTTTCTTTCTTTCTTTCTTTCTTTCTTTCTTTCTTTCTTTCTTTCTTTCTTTCTTTTTTTTTTTCTTTTCTTACCTCTCTAGGTTGCCCAGGCTGCTCTCAAACTGCCCAAATCGGGACACCATCTCTACCTGAGTCTCCCAAATTGCTGTAATCCCAGGCTTTCCATTTGGTCAACATGCTGGTCTTCCTGCAGGGTCTTGAACTTTGGTCCCGAGGTGATCCTCCTGCCGAGGTTTGCAATTACCCAAGGTTTTCTGGGTTTTGCTTGGGTTCGAGGTGGTGGTTTGCTATTGTTTCCAGTCTGGTCTAGAGCTCCCAAGTTCTGGCCATCTTCCCATCTCGACTTCCTAGTGCTGAGGAGGCAAGCATGAGTCGCCATGCCATCTCTGCTATCTTAGGTTTCAGTCTCCCAGTCTGCCAACTTTGGGCAGGTGGAGGGCCCCTTCCTCTCCTGATCATGCCATTGTACCACGTCCGCATGAACTTTTCCCTGGGGAGCCGTGGACACCTATCATGACACACATTGGGGGCATCTATTTTGTCATTTGAGTCTCTGACTCCCAGGCTGGAACATGGAAGCACGATTGTGGCTTGTGGGGCCTCAACCTGCAGGGCTCAGGCGGTCCTCCAGACTCGGCACCCGAGCAGCCTGGACTCCAGGGTCACCACGCCTGACTCAATTTGGGGTCCCTTTAACCAAGACAACGTCTGGCAACATCGCCCGGGCTGATCTCTGACCCCAGGGCTTCTCTCGGTGGGCAAGGTGGGAAGATTGCCTGAGCCCGGCAGGTGGAGTTCATGGTGGCTGTGAACATGCCCCTGTGCTCCAGCCTGTGTGACAGAGTGGGACTCTGACTCAGAAAAATAATACCAATCACCACCACCACCAAAACCACAGGTCGGATTCAGTGGGTCAGCCTGGCATTCCACTCCTTCAAAGGCCCAGGTGAGTGGATGGCCTCTGACTGTGCCTTCAACACCAACCTGGGACACAAGGCGAGACCTTATCTCAGCCATCAAAAATAAATCCAAAGATTAGCCGGGTGTTTTGGACCAGGCTTGGGTTCCAACCACTTGGGAGGCCGAGGCAGGAGGATTGCCTGAGCCCTGCAGATGCTGTCTGCAGTGGCTGAATATGCCCCTGTGCTCAGGCCTGGGTGACAGACCCAGATTCTGATTCCAAATAAAAATAATCACCACCACCACCACCACCCCTGCCACACATCGAGAGGAGTCACCCTTAAGACGGGAGAGGAAAAGGCACTTTCCAGCCTGTCGTTCACTGGAAGTTTCAAAGGTGGCCACAGGCACGTCCCTCCCACACCTTCAGCCACATGCACCAGAAGGCTTGTCTCCACACTCCATAATTGTGCCCCATAGAAAAAATGCAAGTGAGCTTGCAGAACAGATGGTCCCAAGCTAGGGTGGTCATCAAGAACAGAGCCATCAATGCGGCCAGCAATGCCACAGTCAGCCCAGGTTCTGGTCGTCTGGTATGCCACCTTCTGGTGGGGATGTGCCTACTCCTCTCCCGATCATTACATCGTCCACGACCTATGCAAAACATTCCCTATAGAGCCATGGATGCACATCGTGATGCACGTGGGAGGTGTTTTTTTGGTTGCCTTAGGCTCCATCATCCTGGGTGAGGCATGGCAGCACGATCGTGTCTCTCAGGCTATCAACCTCCGGGCTCTGGTGGTCCTCCTGCCTTGGCCCCTGAGCAGCCGGGACTCCAGAGGCCACCACACCTGACTCAATTTTAGGGACCTCTCACTGAAACGAGGTCACCTGGTTTGTCTCCGACTGCTGATCTCAAGGAGCCTCCTGCCTTGGCCTCCCAGGGCATGGGACTGATGGCAGTGAGGCAGGGTGTCCGGCCAGGACTCACACATACTGTCAGTGGTGGTGGCACAAAGAACACCCTGGGACAGAAGCCACAACATCTCATGAAGCCAGGACCATGGGCCCCACCACGTGAGACTCCAGAGTTTGTGTTCCAGGGAGTGACAAGGTCTTGCTACGTGGCCCAGGCTAGTCCCAAACTCCCAGACTCCAGTGGTCCCATGCCTCGACCTCCCAAAGCCACAGCTCAATTGTCTACCAATCCACTGTCTTTTGGGAACTCTAGTCCCAAAGACAGAGCCTCCTACCCTAATGATCTCTGTTCATGATGATTCCAACTCCATACACAAGTGGATGCTCTTCTTTTTTTTCCTTTTTTTATATGAGTTGGAGTCTAACACTGTCATCAAGGCTGGAGGGTGGTGGCTCGCTCCCAGACACTGCAGGCTTGAATCATTGTGCTCCGACGATCCTTTCCCCGGCCTTCCGAGGAGCCAGAACTACAGGTGCGTGCCACCACGCCCAGCATACTGGGATGGAGGGTTGAGACGAGGTCTCGCTGAGGTGTCAGAGTGGGTCTCAGCCTGCTGACTAAGGGCAGCCACTGGCCTCGGCATCCCAAAACGCTGGGATGATGAGGCTGAGCCCCCAAGCTCAGCCTCGATTTTTCATCATAAATGAATCAGAGGCCTGGAGCTGCTGCCCATGCCTGGAATCCCAGTGCTCTGGAGGCCGAGGCAGGAGGATGGCTGAGGCCAGGAACCCAAGGCCAGTCTGGGCCATGCAGCGAGAACCTGTCTCTGCACCCATCCAAACAGGGGGTCTGGGGTCGAGGTGCCCGTCATCCTGGCATCTAAGTGGTTGAGGTTGTAGGACCACCAAGCCCGCGATTTTGAGGCTGGCAGTGAATGATGGTCGTGTGTCCAGGCCCCGACGTGGTGCCCATCGTCCCAGGTACTCTGGAGGCTGAGGCAAGAGGATCACCACAGGTCACGAATTCGAGGCTGGCAGTCAATGACGTTCATGTCCCCAGGACCCAGCCTGGGCCAAATAGCCAGAACCTGTCTCTGAAAACATCAGAATTGTACACAGATTCTCAACTGGGCATGAAGTGTTCACAGGGTGAATGGCTTTAGAGCCAGGAAAAAATGTGATTGGGGGAAGAAATGTCCCCAGGTGAGGGTTGTGTTCCTGACATTTCTTGGCAGAAGGTACTCAAGGCCGAGTTGGTGGGTCAGCCTGCCTGGGGCACATTTCTCACCTTGGAGAAGACAGTCAGCAGGAAACTGGCCTGGGACCCTTGGGAATTTATGCACCAAAGCAGTGGCAGCATTGTGGGTGTGGATCTGGAAGGTGCAGAGCTTGGGGGACCCTCACATGTGGGGCTCATGGAGGGGAAGTACTGAGGGCAGAAGGTTTGCAGAATGGGTTTCTCTTTCTTTCTCTCTCTCTCTCTCTCTCTCTCTCTCTTTTCTTTCCTCACTAGGTTGCCCAGACTGTTCTCACACTGCCCAACTTGGGCCATCCTCTCGGGCTAGAACTCCCAAACTGCTGTGATCACAGGCTTTCCATTTGTTTAATAACCTGTTCTTCCAGCCTGGCCTTGAACTCTGGGCTGGAGGCGATTCTCCTGCCAAGGCATGCACTCACCCATGGTCTCCTGGGTTTTGCTTGATGTTGAAGTGGGGGCTTGCTATGGTGTCCAGCCTGGTCTCAAGCTCAGGGCTCCAGCTATGTTCCCGTCTTGGCCTCCCCAAGTGCCAAAAAGACAGGCATGAGTCGCCTTACCATCCCTGCCTCCCTGCAGTTTTGAGAGTCATACCCTCCCTTTCCCCAAGGTGGCTTCTGGGAGGAGCGAGTGGGTCCACCCTGGGAAACTAGGTGGGTGGAGGGGTGGGCACCCCAGTAGAGACAAGACCATCTCGGGCACCTTGGAAAGACCTCGTCTCTACAAGAAGTCAAAAAAATGAGCAGAGGGTGGTGGCACATGCCTGTCGTTCTAGGCACTTGGGAGGCCATTGTGGGAGGATCGCTGTAGCCCAGCAGGTGGGGGCCATGGTTTCCAAGAGCAGGCCCCTGAGCTCTGGCCTGGGTGACAGAGTGGGACTCCAACTGAAAATAATACCATCCACCACCACCACAACAAACATATGCCTGGCTCACAGGCTCAGCCTGGCATCTCAGCCCTTTGGAGATTTAGAGATTGGACAACCTGAGCCCACAGGTGAGACACCAGCCCAGGACACAGCATGAGACCTTATCTCGGCCACCAAAAATAAATACAAAGATTAGCCGGTTGTGATGGCAGAGGTCTGTGGTTCCTGTCACTCGGGGACCCGTGGTGGGAGGATCACCTGAGCTCATGAGGTGGAATCCACAGTGGCCATAAGCATGACCCTGCACTCTGGCCTGGACAAAAGAGTGGGATTCCAACTCCAAATAATAATAATCACCACCACACACACCAGCATCTCTCCTGCTATCCAGTGCTAGGAGTCATAATCAGGGATGGGAGAGGAAATGTCACTTTCACAGCAGTCATTAGTGGGAGGTTTCAAAGGTGGCCACTGGGCAAGTCCGTCCCTTGTCTTCGGCCACGCATCCAAGAAGGCCTGCCTCCACCCTCCACACTTGTGCCACATGGAAAAGATAAATGTGACCTCACCGAACAGATTGCGCCAAGTTGGACGGCCATCAGGCATAGAACAACCAAGGCAGATCGGCAAGCCACTGCCAGCCCAGGTTCCTGTCGATGGTCTGCCACCTTCAGCTGTGGTGATGGGCCCTTGCTCTCCTGATGACTCTATTGTCCCAGGCCCATGAGGACCTTTCCCCGGGGAACCATGGACGCCCATTGTGACACACATAGGAATCCTCTTTATTGTCACTGGAGTTTCGATGCTGGGTTGGGGCATGGTGGCACAATCATGGCTTCTGGGGACTCGACCTGTGGGCCTCAGGTGGTCCTACTGCCTCTCCCCCAAAAAGCCTGGACTCAGGGGCCACCATGCCTGACTTGCTTTGGGGCCTTCTCACCAAGATGATGTCTGGCCACATTGCCCAGGCTGGTCTCCCACCCCAGGGATCAGGCAGCCTCCCACCTTGGCCTCCCAGGGCTCAGGGTTGATGGCCGTGTGCCACAGTGCCTGACCTGGACTCACACATTCTGTCAGCCAAGCCAACGCAAAGGCACACCCCAAGATGGAGGCCATTGCATTCCGTGTAGCTGGGACCTTGGGCCCCACCACATACTACTCAATGGTTTGTGTTATGGGGAGTGACAAGGTCTTGCTACATGGCCTAGGCTGGTCTCGAACTCCTGGGCTCCAGCGTTCCCCCGCCTTGGCCTCCCAAAGTCACTGCTCAATTATCTGCCGATACAGTGTCTTCCTGGAACTCTAAGCCCAAGACTGAGGCATCCTTCCCCAATGATCTCTGTCTGTTCGTGATGATCCCAAATCCATACACAAATGGATGTTCTTCTTTTCTTCCCTTTTTTTGAGTCAGAGTCTCACCCCGTCACCCAGGCTAGAGGGCAGTGGCTCGCTCCCGGCCACCACAGACTCAGCCTGCCAGTCTCTGGCAAGGCTTTGCCCCCCGGCCATCCGAGGAGAAGGAACAACAGGTGCCTACCACCATGCCCAGCTTATTTTGGATGTAGGGTAGAGTTGCCTGGGTGCTTCTTGCATGTGCAGACTAGGGCGGCTGCTGACCTTGGCTTCCCAATGCACTGGGATAACAAGGCTGAACACCTGAACACGGCCTCGATCCTTTTTAAAAATGAACCAGTAGGCCTGGCATGGTGACCCATGCCTGGAATTCCAGTTCTCTGGGAGGCCAAGGCAGGAAGATAGCTGGAGCCTAAGAGCTCATAGCCAGCCTGGCCGCAGGGAGACCCAATCTCCGTACCCATCCAAACAAGATGTCTGGGGTTGTGGTGTCTGTCGTCCTGACCACTCTGGAGTCTGAGGTGGGAAGATCTACGAGACTGGCAGTGAATGATGGTCGTATTCTCGGGCCCCAACCTGGGCCACAGAGCCAGACTCTCTCCAAAAACATCAAAATCGTACACAGATACTCAACTGCGTGTGATGTGTTCAAAGGGCGACTGTCTTTTAAGGCAGAAAAAATAGGATTGGCGGGAAGAAATGATGCCTGTGAGCAATGTGTCCCTGGCCTTACCTATCGGAAGGTCCTCATTGTCGAGTCAGAGGGTCGGCCTCCCTCGGATACTTTTCTCACCTTGGAGAGGTGAGCTGTCATGAACACAAACAGGAAGCCTCGGGATCTCCCACACCAAAGAGGGGCAGCCATTGTAGGGGTTGGGGCTGGAAGGCACTGAGCTTGGGGGACCCTCATATGTGAGGGAGGCATGGGGGTAAGTATTGAGGGCAGAATCATTCCAGGGGAATGGATTTCTTTCTTTCTTTCTTCTTTCTTTTCTTTCTTTCTTTCTTTCTTTCTTTCTTTCTTTCTTTCTTTCTTTCTTTCTTTCTTTCTTTTCTTTCCTCTCTATTACCCAGGCTGCTCTGAAACCACAGAACTCAGGCCACCATCTCGGCCTGGGCCTCCCAAGTCTACTGTGATCCCAGGCTTTTCATTTGGTTGACATCCTAGTCTTCCTGCTGGGTCTTGAACTCTGGGTTAGAGGCGATCCACCCACTGAAGCCTGCTGTCACCCAAGGTTTTCCAGGTTTTGCATAAGGCACCCGGCCATCCCCCCCATTTTCCGGTCACCCCATCTACCACCTTCAGGTGGGGTGAGGTCCCCTTCCTCTCCTGATTACTCCATCGTCCCATGCCCACACGGACCTTTACCTGGGGAACCGTGGACACCTGTTGTGATGCCTGTGGGAGGAATTTTCTTTGTCGCCAAAGTCTCCATTGCCTGGGTTGGGGCACAGCAGCACAATCATGGCTTTTGGAGCCTTGACCTGTGGGGCTCAGCTGGTCCTCCAGCTTTGGCCCCCAAGCAGCCTGTACTCCAGGGCCCAGCATGCCTGACTCGATTTGGGGGCCATTGGCCGAGAAGAGTTCTGGCCATCTTGCTCAAGCTGGTCTATGACACCAGGGCACCACTTGGTGGGCTGAGATGGGAGGATTGCCTAAGCACAGCAGGTGGAGTCCTCAGTGTCCATGAGGGTGCCCCTGCACCCTGGCCTGTGCAAGAGAGCGGGACTCCGACTCATAATAATAATCCAACCACCACCACCACCAAAACCACAGGCTGGGCTCTGAGCCTCAGCCTGGCATTCTGGCCCTTTGGAGGCCCAGGCGAGTGGACAGCCTGAGACTGCAGGTTCGACACCAGCACAGGACATGGGGTGAGACCTGGTCCCAGCAACCAAAAATAAATCCAAAGATTAGCCAGGCATCATGGTGCAGGTTTGTGGTTCCAACCACTCGGGGGGCCGAGGTGGGAGGATCTCCTGAGCCTGGCATGTGGAGTCCTCAGTGGCCGTGAGTATGCCCCTGTGCTCTGGCATGGGTGACAGACTGAGATTCTGACCCCAAATAAAAATAATCTCCACCACTACTACCACCAACATCCCTGACACATAGTGAGAGGAGTCACCCTCTGGTATGGGAGAAGATAAGGCACTTTATGGTCTGTCATTCACAGGAGGTTTCAAAGGTGGCCACCAGGCACATCCATCTCACACATTCGGCCAAGCGCCCCAGAAGGCCTTCCTACACCCTCCACATTCATGCCCCACGGCAAAGACGTGTGTGAGCTCACAAAACAGACAGCTCTGAGTTAAGGCGGCCATTGAGCACAGAGAAATCAAGGTAGACAACAACACCACGTCCATCCCAGGTTCTAGTCACTTGGTATGCCACCTTCAGGCAGGGGTGGAAGCCTTCCTCTCCCGATTACTCCATCATCCCCCACTCACGCAAACCATTCCCTGTGGAGCCATGGAAGCGAGTGGTGACTCACGTGGAGTCGTCTTTTTTGTCATCAGAGTCTCCTTCGGCTGGGCTGGGCCATAGCGGCATGATCATGTGTCTTAGAACCTTGACCTGCCAGGCTCAGGTGGTCCTCCTGCCTTAGCCCCTGAGCAGCCGGGTCTCTGGGGGTCACCAAGCCTGACTCAATTTTGGGGACCTCTCACTGAGACGAGGTCTGGCCCCTGGGCTCAGGAAGCATCCCATTTCGGCCTCCCAGGGCATGGGGCTGACAGCCGTCAGCCACAGTGTCTGGCCAGGACTCTCACATTCTTTTGGTGGGGGTGGTGCAAAGGAATGCCCTGGGACAGAGGCCACTGCTTTCCATGTAGCCAGGACTGTGGACACCACCAAGTGCAATTTGTGTTTGTGTTCTGAGAAGCGATTCGCTCTCTCTACGTGGCCCAGGCTGTTCCTGAACTCCTGGGCTCCAGTGGTTCCCCACTTCAGCCTCCCAAAGCCACAGCCCGATTGTCTGGTGATCCACTTTTTTTTGGGAACTCTAGTCCCAAGGTCAGGGCCTCCTTCCCAACTGATCTCTGTCTGTTCACGATGATCCCAACTCTATACACAAATGGATACTCTTCCTTTTTATTTTTTCTCCTTTATTTCTTTGAGTAGGAGTCTAACTCCGTTGGCCAGACTGGAGGGTGGTGACTCGCTCCTGGCCACTGCAGCATCAGCCTGCCAGGCTCTAGCAAGCATTTCCCTGGCATACTAAGGAGCCGGTATGAAAGGTGCACACCACCACATCCAACTCAATTGTGATGGAGGGTAGAGACAAGGTCTTTCCAAGGTGCCAGTGTGGTTCTCAGCCTGTGGGCTCAGGCTGGCTGTGGGCCTCAGACTCCCAAAGTGCTAGGATGACAAGGTTGAACCCCAAGCCCACAGCAATCTTTCATCGAAAATGAACCAGAAGGCCCAGTGCCATGACCCATGCCTGGAATCCCAGCAATCTGGGAGGCAGAGGCAGGAGGATGACTAGAGCCCAGAAGTCCAAGGGCAGTCTGGACCACCAAAGGAGACCCCGTTGCATCCCTCATCCAAACAGAGGTTCTGGGGTAGAGGTGCCCATCATCCCAGGCACTCCAAAGGCTGAAGCTAGAGGATCACTGAAGCCCACAATTTTGAGGCTGGTGGATAACAACGGTCATGTCCCTGGGCACCGGCCTAAGCCATAGAGCCAGACCATGTCTCCAAAAACATCAGAAACATACACAGATTCTCAACTGTGCATGGTGTGTTCACAGGGTGACTGGCTTTGGGACCAGGAACACTGAGATTGGGGGGGGAAGAAATGTTTCCAGTGAGTGATGTGTCCCTGGCCTTTCTTGGTGGAAGGTTCTCATTGCCAAGTCAGATAGTCGGCTTGCCTGGGGCACATTTTTCACCTCCGAGATGAGAGCCAGTAGGAATCCAGCCAGGGAGTCTAGGGAACTCAGGTACCAAAGCGGGAGCAGCAATGGGGGAGTTAGGGCTGGAAGGTGCCGAGATTTGGGGACCCTCACATGTGGGGGGGCGGGGGGGTTGGACTGAGGGCAGAAGGTTTGCAGAAGAATGTATTTCTTTCCTTCCTTCATTCTTTCTTTCTTTCTTTTCTTTCTTCACTAGGTTGCCAAGGCTGCTTGCAAACCACCCAACTCTGGCCTCTTCCCAACTCTGGCCTCTCGGACTGGGCCTCCCATACTCCTGTGATCACAGGATTTCCATTGGTCTTCCTGCCTGGTCTTGAACTGTAGGCCAGAGGTGAACCTCCTACCGAGACCTGCCCTCCCCCAAGGCTTTCGGTGTTTTGCTTGGGGTCGAGGTAGGGAAATGCAATGGTGTCCAGCCTGGTCTCAAGCTCCTGCACTCTGGCCTTCTTCCAGTCTCAGTCTCCCCGAGTGCCAAGGAGACAGACGTGAATCACCTGGCTGTCCCCGCCCACCAAAAGATTTGACAGTCAAGCTGACACTTGCCCTTTGGAGGCCCCTGTTAGGAACAAGGGGATCCAACCTGGGGAACTAGGTGGATGGAGGGGTGGGCACCGTGGTTGAGACACACACCTGTGCCAAGCAATACCCCTGTGGAAGAATTGGTGGGCAACTTCGGCCACCCTCTCCGGGGTCCCGGGTCATCGGAAGGGAGCGGTTCTCACAGTGGGGCCCCAAAAGGAGTGTGTAGGCTGGGCACAGGGGCTCACACCTGTCATCTCGGTAGTCTGGGAGGCTGAGGCAAGAAGATAGCCTGAGCCCCTGTGTTCGAGAACAGCCTGGGTGCCTTGGTGAGAACTAGTCTCTACAAGAAGCCTATAAAAGGATCAGTCATGGTGCCACACCCCTGTCATTCTGGCCACTTAGGAGGCCGCAGCAGGAGGATCGCTGGATCCCAGCCGATGGGGGCCATGGTAACCGAGTGCAGGCCCCTGCTTTCTGGCCTGGGTGACACAGTGGGATTCCAACTCCAAATAATAATCACCACCACCGCCATCACCACCAACCCTGCAACTCAGGGCAAGTATTCACCCTCAGGGATGGGAGAGGAAAAGGCACTAACCCACCTGTCATTCACAGGAGGTATCAAATGTGTCCACCAGGCACACTCATCTCGCACTTTCAGCCACGCTTCCCAGAAGGCCTGCCTCCACCCTCCACACTCGTGCCCCATGGCAAAGATACGTGTGAGCTCATGGAACATACTGCCCCGAGTTAGGGTGGCCATCGGGAACAGAGCAGTCAAAGCGGTCTAGCAATGCCTCGGCCAGTCCATGTTTCATCACCCAGTCTGCCACCTTCGGACTGGGGTAAGAACCTTGCTCTTTCAGTGACTCCATCGTCCCTTGCCCACGCATATCTGTCCCTGGAGAGCTGTGGACACCTGTCGTGGCACACAAGGGAGGCGTCTTTTTTGTCACTGGAGTCTCTATGTTCCTAGCTAGGGCATGGTGGCACGATCGTGGCTCCTGGTGCCTCGACCTCTGGGTCTCAGACACTCCTCTCACCTCAGCCTCCAAGCAGTTGGGAGTCCAAAGCCCACCATGACTGACTCGATTTTGGAGACTTCTTGCTGAGATGAGATCTTTCCCCATCTCCCAGGCTGGTTTCCGACCCCTGGGTTCAGGCTGCCTCCTGCCTCAGCCTCCTAGGGCGAGGGTCTAATGGCTGTTAGCAACAGTGCCAGGCCAGGTCTTACATATTCTGTTGGTGGGGATGATGCAAAAAAATGCCTCGGGACAAAGGCCTCCATGTCCCATGTCGCTAACATGCACCACTCCTATGTTTGCGTTCCCCCAGTGATGAGGTCTCACTACATGGACAAGGCTGGTCTCAAACCCCCAGGATCCAGTGGTCCACTGCCTTGAACTCCCAAAGTCACAGCCTGATTGTCAGCCGACCCACCATCTTTCAGAAACTCTATGCCTAAGTTGGGGACTTGCTTCCCAAATGATCTCTGTCTGTTCACGATGATGCCAACTCCATACAAAAACGGATGCTCTAATTTTTTTTCCTTTTCTCCTGTTTTTCTTTGAGTCAGAGTCTCACTCTACCACCCAAACTGGAGGACGGTGGCTCTCTCCCAGCCACCACAGCATCGGCCTGCCAGGTTACAGCGAGCCTTTTCCCAGCCTTCCAAGGAACCGGAACTACCACCTGGCTCATTTGGGATGGAGGGTACTTATGAGGTCTTGCCTTGTTGCTTGGGTGGGATTCTTCCCATGGGCTGGGGTTGGCCACTGGCTTCTGCCTCCCAAAGTGTTGAAAATATGAGGCTGAGTCCCCAAACCTGGCTTCGATCCTTCATCAAAAATGAACCAGAAGGCTTGGAATCACAGCCCTTGCCTGGAAACCCAGTGCTCTGGGAGCCCAAGGCAGGAGGATGGCTGGAGCCCAGGAGCCCAAGGTCAAACTGAGCCATGCAGGGAGACCCCATCTCTGCACCCACCCAAACAGGGGATCTGGGGTCGAGGTGCCCATCGTCCTGGCCACTCCGGGCCTGAGGTGGGTGGATCGCAATTTTGAGATAGGTATGGTATTATGGTCGTGTCTCCAGGCCCCAGCCTGGGCCACAGAGACAGACCCTGTCTCCAAAATCATCAGAATCATACACAGATTTTCAATTGTACGTGATGTGTTCACAGGGCGACCAGCATTTGAGCCAAGAAAAAGGAGATTGGAGGGAAGAATGGTTCCCAGGTGAGGGATGTGTCCCTGGACTTTTTTGGTGGAAGGTCCTCATTGCCGAGTCATCATGTTGACCTTCCTGCTGCACATTTCTCACCTCGGAGAGGAGAACCAGCAAGAATGTGGCCAGGTGGCCTTGGAAACTCCCACATCAAAGAAGGGGAAAGCATTGGTCTGGGTTGGGTTTGAAGGTGCCCAGCTAGGAGACCCTCACATGTGGGAGGGATGGGGGAGAAGGTCTGGAACATACGTTTGCCAAAGAATTTCTTTCTTTCTTTCTTTCTTTCTTTCTTTCTTTCTTTCTTTCTTTCTTTCTTTCTTTCTTTTCTTTCCTCATTAGGTTGCCCAGGTTGCTCTCAAACTACCCAACTTGGGCCATCCTCTTGGTCTGGTCCTCCTGAATTGCTGTGATCACAGGCTTTCTATTAAGTCCATATCCTGGTCTTCCTGCCTGGTCTTGAACTCTGGGCCGGAAGCAATTCTCCCCTAAGGCCTATCCTCACCCAAGCTTTTCTGTTTGCTTGGGGGTGAGGGGGGCCTAGTTATGGTGTCAACCCTCATCTTGAGCTCCCAGTCTCTGGTCATATTCCCCTCTTATTCTCCTGAGTGCCAAGGAGACAGGCATGAATCCCCCAGTGGTCCCCGCTCCCACGAAGGTTTGAAAGTCATGCTGTCCCTTTCCCCGAGGCAACCCCTGGGAGGAACTTGCCAGTCAACCCTGTGGAACAATGTGGGTGGAGGGATGGGCCCCCAGGCAGAGACATGCCCCTGTGTCTGATGCTCCCCCTGGGGAGAGCTTAGCAGGCGACTCTGGCTGTACTCTATGGGATCCTGCATCATCAGAAGTGAGTGGGCCTCGTGGTGGGGCCACAATAGGGGTGCGGAGGGTGGGCACTTGGGCTCACGCCTCTCATCCCAGTGTTCTGGGAGGCCAAGGTGAGATGATGGCCTGAGCTCCTGAGTTTGAGATTAGCCCAGGCCCCTTGGCAAGACCTCATCTCCACAAGAAGCCAAAAAATGAACTGAGCATTGTGGTACACACCTGTCGTTCCAGTCACTTGGGAGGTCACTGTGGGAAGATCACTGGAGCCCAGTCAGTGGAGGCTGTGGTGGCTGATAGCGGGTCCCATGGAATTCTGACTCAGAATAATAATACCAACCACCACTACCACCACAACCACATGCCAGGCCCAGGGTCTCAGCCTGACATTCTGGCACTTCAGAGGCCCAGGAGGATGGATGGCCTGAGTCTGCTGGTTCCACACAATCTTGGTACAGGTGACGAGACCTCATCTTAATCCCACACCTTGGGAGGCTGAGGTGAGTGGATTGCCTGAGCCCGTGAATTCGAGACCCACTTGGGCAACTTGGTGAGACCTCATCTCTACAATAAATCAAAACATTAGCCGGGTGTGGTTGCATGCGCCTGTACTTCCAGCTACTCGGAAGGTTGAGGCAGAAGAATTGCCAGAGCCCAGTCTGGGCAATGGAGTGAGACTCCAACTCAAAAAATAAAAATAAAAAAATAAAAAATAAATAAATTCAAAGATTAGCTAGGCTTGGTGGCACAGGCCTGTCGTACCAGCCACTCCAGGGGCTGTGGCAGTAGTATCACCTGATCCCAGGAGGTGGGGTTTGCAGTGTCCGTGAACATGCCCCTGTGCTCCTGCCTGGACAACAAAGTGGGATTCTGACTCCAAATAATAATAATCACTACCACCTCCCCCGCCACCACCCCTGACACCAAGAGCAAGTAGTCACCCTCGGGGATGGGAGAGGAAAAGGTAGTTTCCAGCCTGAAGTTAATGGGAGGTTTCAAAGGTGGACACCATGCAAGTCCATCCTGTGCTTTTGGCCATGCACTCCAGAAGGCCTGCCTCCACCCTCCACACTCATTCCCCATGTCAAAGATGTGTGTGAGCTCATGGAACAGATGGTCCTGAGATAAGGTGGCTGTCGTGCACACATTGGTCAAGGCGGTCAGGCAATGCCACGGCCAGCCCAGCTTCCGGCCGCCCTGTTTTCCACCTTCAGGTGGGAGGAGGGCTCTTCCTATCCCTTCCTATCCTGGTCACTCCATTCTACCTTGCCCACATGGACCTTATGCTCGGGATTTGTGAAGTCATGTCGGGATGCACGTGGTAGGTGTTTTTGCCACTGAAATCTCATCTGTGGGGCTGGGGTGCAGGGGCATGATCATGGCTCCTGGGACCTAGAACTGTGGGGCTAAGGTGGACCTCCTGCCTTGGCCCCTGAGCAGGTGAAACTGCAGGGGCCACCACACCTGACTCGATTTTGGTGACCTCTCACCGAGACTTGGTCTGGCCATGTCACCCTTGCTCTCCGACCCCTGGGCTCAGGCAGCCTCTCACCTCGGCCTCCCAAGTCCATACACAAAGGATGCTCTTCTTTTTTTTCCTTTTTTCCTTTTTTTTGAGTCAGAGTCTGGCTCCATCACCCAGATTGGAGGGCGGTGCCTCACTCTCGGCCACTGCAGCCTCACCCCACTAGGTTCTGGCAGGCCTTTCTCTGACCTTCAGAGGAGCTGGAATGACAGGCACATGCCACCATGCCTGGCTTATTTTGGATGAAAGGTAGAGACGACGTCTCACCGAGGTTCCCCAGCAGGTATCAGCCCACAGGCTTGGGCCGGCAGCTAGTCTTGGCATCTCAAACGACTAGGATGATGAGGCTGAGCTGCAGAGCCCTGCCTCAATCCTTTTTCAAAAAGGAACAAAAAAGAATTACTTGGCAGCTCATGTCTGGAATCCCAGTGCTCTGGGAGGCAGAGTAGGGAGGAAAGCTGGAACCCAGGAGCCCAAGGCCAGCCCATGCCATGCAGGGAGACGCTGTCTCTGCACCCATTCAAACAGGGGGTCTGGGGTCGAGGTGCACATCATCCAGGCTATTCCAGAGACCAAGGTGGGAGGATCACTGGAGCTCCTGATTGCAAGACTGGTGGTGAACGATGGTGGTTTCCCCGTCACCCAGTCTGGGTCACAGAGCCAGACCCTGTCACCATAAACATCGGAATCGTACACAGATTCTGAACTGCAAATGGTGCGTTCACAGGGTGACTGGCTTTAGAGCCAGGAAAATGGGCTTGGGGAGAAGAAATGTCCCGAGGTGAGGGATTTGTCCCTGACATTTCTTGGCAGAAGGTCCCTGTTTCTGAGTCAGAGTGTCAGTGAGCCTGGCACACATTTCTCACCTCAGAGAGGAGAGCCGGCAGGAACCCATCCAGACATTCTCGGTAACTCCGGCTCCAAAGCAGGGGCAGACTTTGGGGGGATTTGTGGCGGGGAAGGGTTGAGTTTGGGGGACACTCACTTGTGGAGTGGGCGAGGGGGAAGGACTGAGGGCAGAAACTATGCAGGAGAATGGATTTCTTTCTTTCTTTCTTTCTTTCTTCCTTCCTTTCTTTCTTTCTTGTTATCTTTTCTCACTTGGTTGCCCAGAATTCTCTCAAACCACCCAACTCAGGCCAACCTCTTGGACTGGGGCTCCCAAACTGCTGCAATCATAAGCTTTCCATTTGGTCAACATCCTGGTCTACCTTCCAGGTCCTGAACTCTGGGCCGTTGGCAATTCTCCCACTGAGGCCTGCCCTCACCCAGTGTTTTCTGGGTTTTGCTTGGGGTTGAAGTGAGGAATGGTGCCCAACCTGTTCTCAAGCTCCTGGGTTATGGCCATCTTCCCGTCTCTACCTCCCTGAGTGCAGAGGAGACATGTGTCACTAGCTCAGCCGTCCCCGCCTCCTGGAAGGTTTGAGATGTGAACCCTAGGGTTCCTGATGTGAACCCTAGGAGGAGTGAGAGGGTCCACTTTGGGGAATGAGGAGGGCAGAGGTCTGTGCACCCTGGTAGAGACATGTCCTTTCAAGTGATCCCCCTGGGTGAGGTCTCAGCAGGAGCTTCTGTCCACCTTCTCTGGGTAGTCAGAAGGGAGTGGGCCTCGCATTGGGGCCCAGAGAGGGCTGTGGATGCCAGGCTCAGGTGCTCACACCTGTCATTCTGGCACTCTGGGAGGCTGAGGTGAGAGGATGGCCTGAGCCACTGGGTTCAAGACCAGTCTTGGCACCTTAGCAAGACATCATTTCTATAAGAAGCCAAACATATGAACCCAGCATAGTGGTGCACACCTGTTTTTCCAGTCACTTGGGAGGCTGTGATGGGAGGATTGCCAGGGCCCATCCATTGGAGGTCATGATGGCTGAAAGCAGGCACATACACTCCAGCCTGGGTGACAGAGTGGGACTCAGACTCAGAATAATAATACCAGCCACCAGCATCACCACAACTACCAGCTGAGCTCAGGGACTCAGCCTGGCATCCCGGGCCTTTGGAAGCCCGGGAGAGTGGACAGCCTGAGGCTGTGGGTTTGACACCAGCCCAGGACATGGGGCAAGACCTCTTCTCGGCCATCAAAATTAAATCCAAATATTAGCCAGGCGTGGTGGTGCAGGCCTGTCATTTCAACCACTTGGGGGTCCGAGGTGGGAGGATCACCTGATTCCAGTAGGTGGAGTCCACGGTGGTGTGAGCCAACCCCTGTCCTCTGGCCTGAGTGACATAGTGAGATTCCGACTCCAAATAATAATAATCACGACCAGCACCACCATCAACACCCCTGTCACACAGCCCAAAGAGTCAACCACAGGGATGTCAGAGAAAAAGGCACTTTCTGGCTGGCTATTCACAGGAGGTTTCAACGTTTGCCACCGGGCACGTCCATCCCACACCTTCAGCCATGCACCCCAGAAGGCCTGCCTCCAACATCCACACTTGTGAACCACTGAAAGACGTGTGTGGGCTCATGGAACAGACGACCCTTGCTAGGGCGGACGTCGGACACAGAGAGATCAATACAGTCTGGCAATGCCACAGCCAATCCAGGTTCCAGTCACCCAGTCTGCAACTTTTGGGCAGGGGGCGTGACCCTTCTTCTCCTGATCATTCCATCATCCCCCACTCACTTGGACCTTTCACTGGGGAGTCGTGGATACCTGTCATGATGCAAGTGGCAGGGGTCTTTTTGTCTCAGGAATCTCCGTTGGCCAGGCTGGGGTGCAGCGGCTTCCAGGGCCTTGACCTGTGGGGCTCAGATGCTCCTCCCAAGCTCTGGTTGCTAATTTAGGGTCAGAGCCCACAGGCACCAATAATTTAAGAAACCAATTATCTCAGTCATTTGCCATTCTGGGAAGATAATAGGGGCTATCAGTTACCATAACTTTTGTATGGGAGTTTAAACAACCGAAAATATCAAGTGACAGTTCTGATTTTTAGGCAAACTAAAACATATTGGAGGAGAACTAGAACTACCTGAAAAAGAAAAATTATGATTAATCACAGTTTTGACTTGTGATGAAAAAAGAGTGCAGCCTCCTAATAAAGAGCAATGGCTAGTAAAGCAGTAATAATCTCAGCATCCCAAGTAACAGGCTGGAACACTGGAGTGTTTGGTATATAACCCTATATGATTTTACTGAATAAATACAACCCACCTGGCATGCTATAATAGCCAACATAGCAACAAAAACAGTAGAGGGAGTGAGAGAATTGTTTTGAGAGTGAACCAGATCCTCGGCACCGTGAGTGAGCACCTTGAATTGCCCCAATGTGGGCAGTCTGCACTGTCTAGTTGAAACAACTCGATGGTAATGTCTGGGTTGAGGAGTGGGGGAAGACATATGATTAGATGTCTTCAGTCAAGTTGGTGGAGGTTGAAGTGGTTGTTGAATGGTGAAACATTTCAACCTTGGCACCAACACCTTCTCTTCATCATTTGCATCCAACTCAGACTAATGGCATGATTAATGTCTCATCTGGCTGTACCTTGACGGAGGTGGGGTGATGGACATATCTAGACAATTCGGTACCCAAGTATGTGAGGTTAAGTCCTGGGAGAAAAACAAAGCATATCCTCTCCTGTATGTTAAAAGGATATCGGGCCCCTTCCATTGACCTTTTAGAAGATCTTTCCATTTTACCATTGGTTTAACAGTATTCTCAGGACTTCAATGTCTTATCATAACTGAATGACCTTGAGGGACAAATTGAGATGGTTAATTACAAACATAGCATGATTTACGATATGATAGGGAGAACTATATCTGAATTTCCCTTCCTGCAATTTAGTTATTTGATTTTTTAACTATTGATGGGCTCTCTTGACTATAGCTTGACCTTGAGGATTATACAGAATTCTTGTAGAATGTGAGATGTCAAACTGGGTACAAAACGACTGAAAAGCTTTTGTTGCATAAGCACGAGCATCATCAGTTTTTAATTGTTTAGGAATTTCCACCTGTGAAGAACAAACAAATAAATAATAAATGTTGGAGTACATCTTTATAGGTTTCCCCAGTTCTGGGGGAGGCTAAAATTACATGGGAAAATGTATCCAATATCACATGTAGAAATGAAAATTTTCCAAAATTTTGGAAATGGGTAACATCCATTTGTCACAAAACATTAGTTTTTAATTCACAGGGATTAACTCCTGAGGGGAGGGGATTATTAGAAGTAGGACATGAAGTACAATTTTTTATCATTTATCCAGCTGTTTGTCTTGGAATGTGAAACTGGTGCCTTAAAGCTGCAGCATTATGGTGATGAATTTTATGGGATTGCTGAGCTTGATTGACTAAAGAATCTACAAGGAGAGGGCATATGACCGATTTTGTCAGGCATTTGCTAATTGATTACCTTGATGTAGAATTCCAGGGAGTCCTGAATGAAATCTAATATGACCTATGAAAAATGGATAGTTTCTAACAATTATTAGATGCTATAATTGGATAAGTAAATCGAGAAAAGTTGTCTTATTAACAGCAATGGTGGCTGTTTTAATATGAGGAAACAGCCCTTTTATATAAAAAGAAATCAGTACAGGAATACAATTTTCTCCTCTTAAATCAAGAGGGTAACAAATCACAATCCCTCCCCTCCTGGCGTCACATGCCACATGTCTGTTGATGCCAATGGGAAAATTTAAATTATCTGGATATTTTTCTTCATGATACTTAGCTGATTCTTCTTTTAAGTTTTCCTTATCCTCAGGGGGTAGAGGATCATCATCAACAGGGGCAGTACCTAACGTTGCCTGGGAAGGAAAAGGGGTTAGTAAGGGACTTCTTTCACCTGATTCCTCCTTTACCTTAATGGGCTTTATCACCCTTTTGTCGTGGATCTAAGACATCCCTAATTATATTCCATAATGCAAAAGTATCTACAAGCACTTGTTCCAGACCATGGGGAGTGTAATACAGTTTCAATTTTCCCCCAGACTTTGTCCGTGTTTCTAATTGACGATGCCTTCTTCAGGGAACCAGGGGCACTGTTCTTGCTCAAAATGTAGAAAACGAGATAATTGTGTAGAGGAAACTTTATTTATTTATATTTTGGGGGGGTTGGAGTGTCACTGCGTCACTCAGACTGGAGTGCAGTGGATGCTCTCAGTCACTGCATCCTCTACCTGCTGGGCTCCAATGATCCATCCACCTCAGCCTTTGGAGTAGCCAGTATTATAGGAAAGTACTACCATGCCCGGCTGATGTTTTGATTTATTGTAGAGATGAAGTTGCACCAAGCTGCCCATGTGGGTCTCGAACCCTTGAGCTCCTGCAATCCACTCACTTCAGTCTTCTAAAGTGCAGGATCACAGACTGAGCCACCAAGCCCGGCTTAGAGGAAACTATAATTCCTCTTTTAGAAAGCATATGAATAAAAATACTTATGAACAATTTTCTTTCTTTAAATTATCTCTCGCCCATGATCATATCACAGCTCTAAAACTGCTTACACATCCTAGCTCTGCCTGTCTCTACAGAGGGGTCTGCAGCACCCTAGGTAAGTTCTGATTGCTTCTGATTAAAGTAAGGCTTACCGTTCAGGTCCCTATTTGGGTGCCACTTGCCGGAGTCCAGGTCCAGCAGGTCAGGGTTTCCTGAAGGAGGAACATAATTTATGTAGGAGAAAACTTGGACACTGACTCTGTTGTTATGCTGGACAGATGCCAATTTATTTTTCTTTTCAAGTTCCTTTTATACTTTTTTTTAAGCCGGACTCTCACTCTGTCGCCCAGACTGGAGTGCAGTGGCCACTCTCGGCCACCACAGCCTCAACCTGCTGGGTTTGGGCGATCCGTCCACCTCAACCTTCCAAGTAGCTGGAACTACAGGTGCATGCTACCATGCCTGGCTAATTTTTTGATTTATTGTAGAGATGAGGTCTTGCCAAGTTGCCCAGGTGGGCCTCGAAGCCACGGGTTCAGGCAATCCACTCACCTCAGCCTCCCAAGGTGCAGGATTACAGGCTGAGCCACCAAGCCCAGCTTCCTTTCATATATATATATTTTTTGAGTTGGAGCCTCACACTGTCGCCCCAACTGGAGTGCAGTGGCCACTCCTGGCCACTGCAGCCTCAACCTGCGGTGCTCCGGTGATCCTTCCACCTCAGCCTTCCAAGGAGCTGGAACTACAGGCACACACTACCACGCCCAGCTAATTTTTTTTTTATTATTTACTGTAGAGATGAGGTCTCGCCTGCCCAGGCGGGCCTCGAACCCGTGGGCTCAGGCAATCCACTCACCTCATCCCCCAAAGGCGCTGGATTACAGGCTGAGCCACCGAGCCCAGCCCTTTTATATTTTTAGTTACATACAGTTTGGCCTTCAAACCCAGACGTATTTATTTTGATTTGATCATTGTTCTAAACGTGATGAAATACTGTCTGTCTTCCCTCAAATTTGTGACAATGTATCCACTAATAGAATCTTTAAGCATGTAAATTTTCACAGCATGTTTTCTCAAACTATAAACCCTAGCCATCTAAACTTTTAACAACTAAATGCCTAACTTATGTTTTCCTAACATTTTATTTTTTCTAAATACAATTACAAAGCCTTTTCTACTTTTCAACCTTTCTATATTAATCACCTGCTCTAAAATGCAAAAAGGTTGTGTATACTACAAATTATAGTGGCATCCATCTGTTTTCTTGAATAAATGGCCACACCTAAGATTTAAAAACTCATAATCATCACAGCAATCTTTCTAAAATCTTATGCTAAAAATACCTACATATCACTTCACAATTAGTAAAATGAAAACAGCATCCCCAAAACACTCTAATCAGCAACCAACTTACAAAACTAAAACGAATAAGCCTATTATGATGCCAGACATGATGTCCATATTTTGCGTCTATTGTCCCCTAGGAGGGATAAAAAGAGCACTGACACACAATCAACCCAAGGCTACCATGGGTAGGAGAGTGCCACACGCAGTTTTTAACCATTGTTGTGGGTTCAAACACTAAAAGGGTGGGGAGAGAGAAACTCAAGTGAGGATCATATCTTAGCAGAAAAATTTCCATTTTACTAATTGACTGTTTCTACTAAGAGAGTCTTTTAATGTACTACTGTTTTCTTGCACCCCCCAATTCTTCAGATACCAATGGTGAACATAACAAGATGAGTAGAAGAAGTAGGGCTGATAGCGGCCTAGAGTGGCTGAACAACCTGGGGTCTTTGACCTTACAGACCCTGTAAACAAAAGGCCTTTGAGTCTGGCTCCTGACATCGGGTTTTCAGAAGGGAGTAGGCCTTGCGATGGGGCCCAAAGAGGGGGTTGAAGGTCAGGTTCCAGGACTCACACCTGTCATCCTGGAGATCCGGGAGGCTGAGGCAAGCAGATGGCCTGAGCCCCCAGGTTCAACACCAGCCTGGGCACCTTGACAAGACATTGTCTCTACAAGAAGCCAAAAAATGAACCAAGCATGGTGGCACATGCCTGTTGTTCTGGCCATTTGGGAGGCTGCAGCAGGAGGATTGCTGGAGACCAGTTGGTGGAGGCCCCGGAAGCTGAGAGTGGGTTTCTGAGCTCCAGCCTGGTCAACAGAGTGAAACTTCAACTCTGAATAATAATACCAACTTCCACCACCACCACAACCACAGGCCAGACTCAGGGGCTCAGCCTGGCCTCCCGGCCTTTTGGAGGACCAGGTGAGTGGATGACATAAACCTGTGGGTTCAACATCAGCCTGGGACATGGGGAGAGACCTCATCTCGGCCATCAAAAATAAATCCAAAGATTAGCCAGGCATGATGGTGCAGGCCTGTAGTTCCAGTCACTCGGGGGGCTGATGTGGGAGGATCACCTGATCCCAGCAGGTGCTGTCCACGGTGGCCATGACCATGCCCCTGTGCTCTGAACTGGGAGACAGAACAGGATTCCGACTCCAAATAATAATAATCACCACCACCACTACCACCACCACCACCCTGCCATCCAACAGGAAGAGTCACCCTGAAGGATGTGAGAGGAAAAGGCACTTTCTGGCCCGTCATTTCAGGAGGTTTCAAAGGTGGCCACCGGTCCCCCACCTATGACCACATTCCCCAGAAAACCTGACTCCACTCTCCACACAAGACCGGGTTGGTCTCTGACCCCTGGGCTCAGGCAATCTCCCACTTCGAACTCCCAGGGCACGGGTATGACTGATGTGAGTCACGATGCCTAGCCTGGTCTCGCACATCCTGTCAGCGGAAGTGACACAAAGGAATGGAGGCCCCCGAATGGAGGCCACCACATCCTGTGTAGCTGGGACCGAGGGTGCCACCATAAGCTACTTCAGTGTTTGCATTCTGGGGAGCAACAAGGTCTCACTACGTGGCCCAGGCTGGTCTCAAACTCCTAGGCTCCAGTGGTCCCCTGACTCGGCCTCCCAAAGTCAAAGCCCAATTGGCTGCTGATTGACCATCTTTTGGGAACTCTACAACTAAGACTCCGGTTTCCTTCCCCAATGATCTCTGTCTGTTCACGATGATACCAACTCCATACACAAATGGTTGCTCTTCTTTGCTTTCCTTTGATTTTTCATTTTTTGAGTCAGAGTCTCACTCCTCACCCAGACTGGAGGGTGGTGGCTCACTCCCAGCTAGCGCAACCTCGGCCTGCCAGGCTCTGGTGAGCTGTCCCCCTCAGGCCATCTGAGAAGCTGGATCAATACAGGTTGAGCACCCAAGCCTGGTCTCGATCCTTCAACTAAAATGAACCAGAAGGCTGGACACAGCAAACCATGGCTGGAATCCCACTGCTCTGGGAAGCCGAATTGGGAAGATGACTGTAGCCCATGAAGTCAAGGCAAGTCCAGACCTTGCAGGGAGACCCCATCTCCTCACCCATCCAAAGAGGGGTCTGGGGATGTGGTGCCCATTGTCCCAGCAACTACAGAGGTTAAGGTGGGAGGAACATCAGAGCCCATGATTTCAAGTCGGTGGTGAATGGCGGTCGTGTCCCCGGGCCCCAACCTGGGCCACACAGCCAGACCCTGTCTCCAAAAGCATCAGAATCATACACAGATTCTCAACTGCACATGATGTGCTTAAAGAGTGACTGGCTTTAGAACCAGAAAAAAATGGGACTTCAGGGGAAGAAATGTTGCCGGGTGAAGGATGTGTCCCTTGCCTTTCTTGAAGTAAGTTCCTCATTGCTGAGTCGGAGGTCCTGCCTCAGGCACATTTCTCACCTCAGAGAGGAGAGTCGGCAGGAACCCAGACAGGGAGTTTCTGGAACTCCTGCACAAAGCAGTGACAGTCATTGGGTGGTTTGGGGTCATAAGGTGCTGAGCTTGGGAGACCCACATATGTGGAGAGGGTGGAGGGGGGAAGGACTGAGGGCAGAAAGTTTTCAGGTGAAAGAATTTCTTTGTTGACTTTCATTTTCTTTATGTCATTATTTCTTTCTTTCCTTTCTTTCTTTTGTTCTTCCATTCTTCCTTTCTTTCTGTCTATCTTAGTTTCTTTTCTTTCTTTTGTTTTCTTTCCTCACTAAGTTGTCCAGGTTGCTCTCAAACCACCCAACTCAGGTCATCCTCTCAGCATGGGCATCCCAAACAGCTGCGAAAACAGGCTTTCCATTTCGTCAATATCCTTGTCTTCCTTCCTGGTCTTGAACTCTGGGCCAAAGGTAATCCACCCGCCGAGGACAGCCCTCACCAAAGGATTTCTGAATTTTGTTTGGGGTCATGGTGGGGGCTTGCTATGTTGTCCAGCCTGGTCTCGAGCTCCTGGGATCCAGCTATCTTCCCATCTTGGCCTGCCCGAGTGCTGAGGAGATGGGCATGAGTCAACAGGCCATCCTCACTTCCCCGCTGGTTTGAGTATCACATCCTCCCTTTCCCCCAGGTAGCCAACAGGAGGGGCGAGCACGTCCACCATGGGGAATGAGGTGGGCAGACAGATGGGCACCCTGGTGGTGACACACTCCTGCCTCAGGTGCTCCCCCAGGGGAGGGCTTGGTGGACGACTTTGGCCACCCACGCTGGGGCCCCACGTCATTGGAAGGGAGTGGTCCTCATGGTGGGTTCTGAGAGGGGTGGGCAGGTGGGGTGTGGTGGCTCAGGCCTGTCATCCTGTTGTTCTGGCAGGCCAAGGCAAGAGTATGAACTGAGCCCCCGGGTTCAAGGCAAGCCCAGGCACCTTGGTGAGACCTCGTCTCTACAAGAAGCCAAAAAAATGATCTGAGCATGTTGGCACAAGCCTGTCGTTCCAGTCACTCAAGAGGCCATGGGGGGAGGAAAGCCGGAGCCCTGATGGTGGAGGCTGCATTGACCGAGAGTGGGCCTCTGTGCTCCTGGGGCTACAGAGCAGGACACTGACTCAGAATAATAATATCAATCACCACCACCACCACAACCACAGGCTGGACTCAGGGGCTCAGTCTGGCTTCCCGGCCCTACAGAGGCCCAGGCTAGTGGATGGCCTGAGCCTGCGGGTTTTACACCAGCCTGGGACACAGAGCCAGACCTCATCTTGGCCATCAAAATAAATCCAAAGATTAGCCGGGCATGGTGGAGCAGGACTGTGGTTCCAGTCACACTGGGGGCTGAGGCAGGAGGATTTCTTGAGCAAGGTCAGCGAAGTTTGCAGTGGCTGTGAGCATGACCCTGCATTCCAGCCTGGGCAACAGAGCGGGATTCTGACTCCAAATAATGATAATCACAATCACCACCACCACCACCACCCCGCCACCTAGTGTGAGGAGTCACTCTCAGGGATGGGAGAGGAAAATGCAGTTTCCAGTTTGTCATTCAGGAGAGGTTTCAAAGGTGGCCACTGGGCATGTCGATTCCACACCTTGGACCATATGCCCCAGAAGGCCCACCTCTACCCTCCACACACATGCCCACAGCAACAAGGTGTGTGAGCTCACGGAACAGTCGGCCCTGAACTAGGATGTCCATCATGCACAGAGCGATCAAGGTGGTCCATCAATGCCCTAGCCAGCCCAGGTTCCAGTCGCTTGGTCTGTCACCTTTGGGAGCGGGTCAGCCCTTTCTTCTCCCAATCACTTCACTGTACATCGCCCACGTGTACCTTTCCCTGGGAAGGCGTGGACACACAACATGATGCACTTGGGAAGTGTCTTTTTTGTCTCCATAGTCTCCATCAGCTGGACTGGGGCACGGTGGCATGATAATGGGTCCTGGAGACTCAACCTGATGGGCTCAGGATGTCCTCCCATCTCAGCCCCCAAGCAGCTGGGACTCCATGGCCACCATGCCTGACTTGATTTGGGGACCTCCCACCTCACCCAGGCTGGGTCCGACCCCTTGGGCTCAGACAGACTCCAGATTCTGCCTCACAATGCAAGGGACTGAGAGCTGTGTGTCATGGTGCCTGGCCTGGACTTCCACATTCTGTCAGTGTGGGCAAAGTCAAAGAAAGCAACGTGATGGAGGCCACTACATCCCGTGTAGCTGGAACCACGGGCACCACCACGCGTGACTCCAGTGTTTGTGTTCCTAAAATTGACGGGTCTTGCTACTTGGCCCAGGTTGGTCTCGAACTCCTGGGCTCCAGGGGTCCTCGGGCCTCAGTATCTCAAAGCCACAGCCCTATTGCCTGCCGATCTACCATCTTTTATGCACTCTAGTCCCAAGGCTGAGGCCTCCTTCTCAAATGATCTCTGTTCATGAAGATCACAATTACATACACAAATGAATGCTCTTTTTTTCAATTTTTCCTTTATTTCTTTGAGTTGTAATCTAACTCTGTCACCCAGGCTGGAGGGCAGTGGCTCTCTCCAAGCCACCGCAGACTTGGCCCACCAGGCTCCAGCGAGTCTTTACCTGGCCTTCCGAGGAGCAGGAACAACAGATGAGCACCACCATGCCCACCCATTTGGGATGGAGGGCAGAGACGAGGTCTCTCTGATTTTCTCGAGCAAGTCTTGGCCCACATGCTCAGGCCAGCCACTGGTCTCGGCTCCCAAAGTGCTTGGATGACAAGGCTGAGCCCCTGAGCCCGGCCTCAATCCTTCATCAAAAATGAACCAGAAGTCCTAGTGCAGCATCCATGCCTGGAATCCCAGTGCTCTGGGATTCCAAGGTGGGAGGATGGCTGGGGCACAAGAGCCCATGACCAGACTGGGAGATGTAGGGATACCCCATCTCCACACCCATCAAAGCAGGGGGTCTGGAATCAAGGTGCCCGTCATTCTGGCCACTCTGGTGGCTGAGGCTGGAAGATCTCCGAGGTGGGAGGATCACCGAAGCCCATGATTTCGAGGCTGGCAGAGAACGATGGTTGTTTCCTCAGGCCCAACCGGGGTGACAGACCCAGCCAAGTGGTGGGCCCCAAGAGGGATGTGGAGCACTGGCATGGGGGCTCATGTCTGTCACCCCGGAGCTTTGGGGGACTGAGGCAATAAGATGTCCTGAGCCACCGGGTTTGAGATAAGCCCAGGCACCATGGTGAGACCTGGTCTCTACAAGAAGCCAAATAAATGAGCTGAGCATGGGGGCACATGCCTGTCATTCCAGCCATTTGGGCGGCCATGGTGGGAGTATTGCTGGGGCCCAGCTGGTGGAGGCCACAGTGGCTGACATCAGGCACCTGTGCTCTGGTTGGGCGACAGAGCAGGACTCTGATACAGAATAATACCAACCACCAACACCACAACCACTGGCCAAGCACATAGGCTCAGCCTGGCATCCCGTACCTTCAGGTCAGGTAGAGGCAAGTGGACAGCCTTAGCCTGCAGGTTTGAGACCAGCCAGGGACACTGGGCGGGAGGATTGCCTGAGGCCAGTAGGTGGAGGCTGCAGTGGCTGTGAGCATTACCCTGTGCTCAGGCCTGGGCGACAGAGTGGAATTCAGACTCCAAATAATAATAATCACCACCACTGTCACTACCACTCATGCCACCCACCGTGAGGAGTTACCTCAGGTATGGGAGAGGAAATGCACAACCCCCCATCATCCATGAGAGGTTTCAAAGGTGGCCACCTGGTGTGTCCATCCCACGCTTTTGTTCACATGTCCCAGAAGGCCTACCTCCACCCTCCACACTTGTGCCCCAAGTCAAAGGTGCATGTGAGCTCATGGAACACTCAGCCCCAAGTTAGGGCGACTGTCAGGCACAGAGCAATCAAAGCACAGTGGCAACACCATAGCCAACCCAGGTTCTGGTCACCCGGTCTGCCACCTTTGGGCAAGGGAGGGGCGCTTCCTCTCCTGATCACTCCATCATCCCCCACCTACATGGAGCTATCACTGGGGAGCCGTGGAGGACCATCATGATGCACGTGGGAGGCATGATTTTTGTCGCCGATGTCTCCGTCAGCCTGGCTGGGGTGCAGCTGCATGATCGTGGCTCCCGGTGCCTCAACCTGTGGGGCTCAGGCAGTCCTCCCACCTCAGCCCCCAAGCAGCCTGGACTCCAGAGGCCACCATGCCTAACTCGATTTTGGGAACTTAACACCAAGACGAGGTCTGTTGATGTCACCCGGGCTGGTCTCCAACCCCTGGACCCAGGCAGTCTCCCGCCTTGTGCTCCCAGGATGCATGAATGATGGACATGAACCAGGGTGCCCGGCTTGTCTTGCACATTCTGTCGGCAGGGGCGATGCAAATAATGACCCATGATGGAGGCCACTACATCCCATTTAGGCAGACCACGGATGACACCAGGCAAGACTTCAGTGTTTGCATCCTGGGGAATGATGAGGTCTCACTTCATGGCCCAGGCTGGTCTCTTACTCCCGGGTTCCAGTGGTCCCCCACCTCGGATGCCCAAAGCCACAGCCCGATTGTCAACTGACCCACCATCTTTCGGAAATGCTAGAGCCAAGGCTGGGGCCTCCTTTCCAAATGATCTCTGTTCACAATGATCACAACTTCATACACAAATAGATGATCATCTTTTTTTCTTTTTTTATTTTAACTCTGAGTTGGAGTCTCACTCTGTCACCCAGGTAAGAGGGCGGTGACTCACTCCTGGCCATCACAACCTCAGGCCGTTGGGCTCCAGCGAGCATTTCCACAGGCTTCCAAGGAGCCAGAACAATAGGTGCACGCCACCAGCCTGGTCATGGGATGGAGGGGAGAGACGAGTCTTGCCAAGGTACCCAGCAGGGTCTTGGCCCATGGGCTTGGGCCAGTTGCTGGCCTCCGACTCCCAAAGGGCTGGGATGATGAGGCAGAGCACCAGAGGTTGGGGCTGGAAGGTGCCAAGCTTGGGAAACCCTCACATGTGTGGGTCGGGGGGAAGGACTGAGGGCAAAGGTCTGCTGGAGAATGGATTTCTTTCTTTCTCTTTCTTTCTTTCTCTCTTTCTTTCTTTCTTTCTCTTTCTTTCCTTCCTTTCTTTGTTTGTTTCTCTCTCTCTTTTTCTTTCTTTCTTTTCCTTTCTTTCCTTCCTTCCTTTGTTTCTCTCTCTCTCTTTCTTTCTTTCTTTTTTTCTTTCCTCATTAGGTTGCCCAGGCTGCTCTCAAATCACCCAAACTGGGGCCATCCTCTTGGCTTGGGCCTCCAAAACTGCTGTGATAACAGCCTTTCCATTTGGTCAACATCCTGGTCTTCCTGCCTGGTCTTGAACTCTGGGCTGGAGGTGATCCTCCATTGAGGCATGTCCTCATCCAAGGTTGCCTGGGTTTTACTTGAGTCCGAGGTGGGGGTTTGTTATGGTCTCCAGCCTGGTCTCAGCACCCGATTTCTGCCATATTCCTGTCTTGACCTCCCCAAAGTGCCAAGGAGACAGGCGTGAGTCACCTAGCCAGCCCTCCCCTGATGGTTTGAGAGTCCTTTCCTGAGGCGGTCCCTGGGAGGAGAGAGCATGTCCACCCTGGAGATGGAGGGGGGTGGAGGGGTGGGCAAACCAGTGGAGACAGGCGTCTGTACCAGCCTCCCCCCCTCATCGCAGGCTCAGCAGGTGACTACGGCTACACTGTCCACAGTTCCATGTCGTCTGAAGGGAGCAGGCCTTGCAGTGGAGTCCTGAGAGGGGTGTGAAGGCCAGTCGTGGGGGCTCATGCCTGTCACCCCAGCGCTTTCAGAAGCCAAGGCTAGAGGATGGCCTGAGCCCTTGGGTTCGAGACCAGCCCAGGCAACTTGATGAGAGAGCATCTCTTCAAGAAGCCAAAAATTGAGCTTAGCATGGTGGTACACCTGTCCTTCCGACCACTTGGGAGGCCAAAGTGGGAGGTTCACCAGAGCCCATCCAGTGGAGACCACAGTGTCCGAGAGTGGGTTCCTGTTCTCTGGCCTGGGCAAAAAAGCAGGAGTCCACCTCACAATAATAATACCTACCACCACCACCACCACAAACACCTGCCAGGCTCAGGAGTTCAGCCTGGCATCACAGTCCTTTGGAGGCCTAGGCATGTGGGGGGCCTGAGCCTGCAGCTTTGACACCAGCCCTGGACACAGGGAGAGACCTCGTCTTGGTCACCAAAAGTAAACCCAAAGATTAGCCGGGTATGCTGGCACAGGCCTGTGATTCCAGTCCCTTGGGGGGTGGAGGAGGGAGGGTTATTGTCACAAATTTGAGGGAAGATCTTAATCCCCGTTAGAGCAATAATCAAAACAAAATAAATACGTCTGAGTTTGAAGACCAAACTGTATGTAATGTAAAGTATAAAAAGAACTTCAAAAGAAAAATAAATGGGCAACTGTCCTGCATATCACCAGAGTCAATGTTCAAGTTTTCTCCTTCGCCAACCCCGTTCCTCCTTCAGGAAACCCTGACCTGCTGGAGCTGGACTAGAACAAGTGGTGCCCTAACAGGCACCTGAAAGTTAAGCCTTGCTTTAATCTGAACGGATAAAACCTTGCCTAGGGTGCTGCAACCTCTCGGTAGTGAAAACTAGGAAGGGTAAGCTGTTTTAGAGCAGTGATATGAACCTGGGTCAGAGTGAATCTAAAGAAAGAAATTGCTCATAAGTATTTTCATGCTTATGCTTTCTAAAGGAGGAATTAAAGTTTCCTATACACGATTATCTTGTTTTCTCCATTTTGTGCAAGAAGAGTTGCCCCTGGTTCCTTGAAGAAGGCATTATTAATTTAGAAACATGGACAAAGTTTGGGGGGAAATTGAAAGTTTATTACACTCTCCATGGTCTGGAATGAGTGCCTGTAAATACTTTTGCATTATGGAATATAATTAGAGATGTCTTAGATCCACAACAAGAGATTGATGAAATGACCATTAGAGTACAAAGGAACCAGGTGAAAGAACTCCCTTACTAATCCCTGTTTCTTGCCAGGCAATGTTAGCCACTGCCCCTGTTGATGATGATCCTGTACCCCCACAGTATAAGGAAACTTAAAAAGAAGAAGCAGCTAGATATCATGAAGAAAAATATCCAGATAATTTAAATTTGCACCTTGGCATGAAAAGACTTCTGGCAAGTGGAGCCAAGGGGAAGAGATTGTGATTTATGACCATCTTGACTTAAGAGGAGAAAATTGTTTTTTTATACTGATTCTTGTTATATAAAAGGGCTGTTGTCTCATATTTTTAAAAGCCACCATTCCTGTTAATAAGGCAACTATTCTTGATTTAGTTATCCAATTACAGCAACTAATTTTTTTAAGAAACTATTTTTCATAGAGCATATTAGATTTAATTCAGGACTTTCTGGACCTCTACATCAAGGTAATCAATTAGCAGATGACTTGACATAAACAGTCATGTGCCTTCTCCTTGTAGATTCTTTAGTAAATCAAGTTGAGCAATCCCATAAAATTCATCACCAAAATGCTGCAGCTTTAAGGCACCAGTTTCACTTTCCAAGAGAAAGTCTAGACAATTCATAAAAAATTGTTCTTGTCTTACTTCTAATAGCCCCCTTCTCTCCAGAGTTAATCCCCATGGATTAAACCCTAACGTTTTGTGGCAAATGTATGTTGCTCATTTCCAAAGATTTGGGAAATTGTCATTTCTACATGTGACAGTGGATACATTTTCCCATGTAATTTTAGCCTTGCCTGGAACTGGGGAAGCCCATAAAGATGTAGTCCAACATTTATTCACTTTTTTTTTACAACTGGGTATTCCTAAACAATTAAAATTGATAATGCTCGTGGTTATGAATCAAAAGTTTTTCAGTCGTTTTGTACACAGTTTGGCATCTCTCAATATACAGGAATTCTGTATAATCCTCAAGGTCAAGCTATAGCTGGGAGAGCTCATCAAACGTTAAAAAATCAAATAATTAAATTGCAGAAGTGGAATTCAAATATAATTCTCCCCATCATATCGTAAATTATTCTGTTTGTAATTAATCATCTCAATTTGGACTCTCAAGCACATTCAGCTATGATAAGTCATTAGAGTCCTGAGAAAACTGTTAAACCCATGGTAAAATGGAAAGATCTTCTTACAGGTTGAGGAAGGGGTCCGATGTCCTTTTAACATGTGGGACAGCATATGTTTGTGTTTTTCCCCAGGGCTTACCCTAAACTAATTTGGTAGAGGATCGTCTAATTAGACATGTCCAGTCCCCCACTCTCATCGAGTTACAGCCAGACGTGACATAAATCACACCATCAGTCTGAGTAGAATGCAGATGATGAAGGGAAAGGGGTTGGTGCCAAAGTTGAAATGTCTAACCATTCAACAACTACTTCCACCTCCACCAACATGACTGAAGACATCTCATCATTCATCATCTCCCACTCCTCAACCCAGACATTACCATCGAGCTGTTTTGACTAGACAGTGCAGACAGCCCACATGGAGACAAATCAAGGTTCTCACCCATGATGACAAGGATCTGCTTCCTGCTCAAAAACATTTCTCTCATTCCCTCTTGTTTTTGTTGCTATGCTAGCTATTATAGGGTGTCAGGTGTGTTGTATTTATTCAGAAAAATCTTTTTGGGCTTATATCCCAAACCCTCCAGTGTTACAGCCTGTTACATGGGATACTAAGTTTATTACTGTTTTTACTAATTATTCCTCTTTCTTAGGAGGCCCCCCCACTCTTTATTCATCACAACTCAAAATTGTTATTAATCATATTTTTTTTCAAGTTGTTCTGCTACTCCTCCAATTATGTTTTAGTTTACCTAAAAAATCAGAATGGTTCCTTGATATTTTTGGGTTGTTTAAATTCACGTATAAAAGCTATGGTAACTGATAGCCCCTCCAATCTTCCCAGAATGGTAAATGACTGAGATAATAGGTTTCTTAAATTATTGATGCCAGGTGACTCCTACCCTAAATTAGCAAACAGGGCTCAGGAGGAACAACTGAAACCCGCAGATGGGGGCCCCAGGGGCCACAATCATGCTGCCGTGCCCCATCCCAGTCGTCGGAGACTCTGGTGACAAAAAAGACGCCTCCCACGTGCATAACAATGGGCATCCATGGCTTCCCAGGGAAAAGTCCTCGTGGGTGGAGGATGATGGAGTGATTGGGAGAGGAAGGGGTCCTTCCTCTCTCCAAGGGTGGCAAACAGGCCGACCATAACTTGGACTGCCCTCAGCATTGCCATTCCACCATGATCACTCTGTGCCCAATAGCCGCCCTAGTTCGGGTCTGTCTGTTCCGTGAGCTCACATGCATCTTTTCCATGGGGAACAAGTGTGGAGGGTGGAGGCCAGCCTTCTGGGGCACGTGGCCGAAGACACAGGAAGGACATGCCTGGGGGCCAACTTTGAAACCTCGCATGAATGACAGACCAGAAAGTGCCTTTTCTTCTCCCATCCCTGAGGGTGACTCTTTGCACTGGGTGTCAGGAGTTGTGGTGGTGGTGGTGGTGGTAGTGATTATTATTTGGAATCAGAATCCCTCTCTTTCACCTAGGTCGGAGGGCAGGGACACGCTCATGGCCACCGTGGAATCCACCTTCCATGCTCATGTGATCCTCCTGACTCGGATCCCTGAGTGGCTTGAATCACAGACATGTGCCACCACACCCAGCTAATCTTTGGATTTATTATTGATGACCAAGACTCGACCTCACCCTGTGTTCTGGCTGATGTTGAACCTGCAGACTCAGTCCATCTAATCGCCTGGGTCTCCATAGGGCTGGTATGGCAGGCTGAGTCTCTGAGTCCTGCCTGTGTTTGTGGCAGCGGTGGTGGGTGGTATTATTTTTCTCACACAGAATTCTGCTCTGTCGTCCAGGTCAGAGTGCAGGGGCCCATTCTCTGACACCACGGCCTCCACCTGAGGGTCACCGGCAATCCTTCCCCCACAGACTCCCACGTGGCCGGAACAACAGGCATACACCACCACACTCAGCACATTTTTTTGTCTTCTTGTAGAGACGAGGTATCGACAAAGTGCCCATGCTGGTCTTGAACTCGGGTCTCAGTCCTTCCACTCATCTTGGCCTCCCAGCATTTCGGGATGAGGGTGTGAGTCCCCACACCTGGCCTGCACACTTTTCTCAGGGCCCCACCACAAGGCCCACTCCCTTCCAACAACCCGAGACACTGGAGAGGTTAGCCGGAGATGCCTGCCAAGCCCTCCCATGGGAGAGGCCCTGGCGCAGGGGCATGTCTCCACCTGGGAACCACCACTCCACTGGCCTCATTCCTTAGGGTAAATCCCCTCCCTCCTCCCAGGGGCTGCCACGGGGAAAGGGAGGGCTTGACTCTCAAATTTACATGGGGGCGGTGACTACTGGGTGACTCATGCCTGTCTCCTCAGCTTTTGGGTAGGCCCAGACAGGAAGATGGGCGGAGACCGAGAGTTGGAGACCAGTCTGGACACCATAGAAATCCCCCAACTTGACACCAAGCAAAATCCAGAAGACCTTAGCTGAGGGCAGTACCCAGCAGGGGATCGCCTCCGGCCCAGAGTTCAAAACAAGGCAGCAAGACCAGGATTTGGACCAAATGGAAAGCGTGTGTTTGCAGCAGTTTGGGATACCCATCCTGAGAGGAAGACCTGAGTTGTGTGGCTTTAGGTCACTCTGAGCAAGCTAGTGAGGAAAGGAAAGAAAGAAAAAGAAAGAAAGAAAGAAAGAAAGAAAGAAAGAAAGAAAGAAAGAAAGAAAGAAAGAAATAAAGAAATAAAAAGAAAGAAAAGATAGAAAGAAAGAAAGAAAGAAAGAAAGAAAGAAAGAAAGAAAGAAAGAAAGAAAGAAAGAAAGAAATCCATTCACCTGCAAACATTCTGCCCTCAATCTGCCGCAGCCACACCCCCCACATGTGAGGGTCACCCATGCTCAGTAACTTCCAGCCCCAACGTCCCCAATGGCTGCCTCCCTTTGGTGCGTGAGTTTCTGAGGTTCCCTGACAGGGTTTGCACCTGACTGACTCTCCTCACCAAGGTGAGAAATGTGCCCCAAGCAGGCCGACCCTCAGACTCGGCAATGAGGTCCTTCCATCAAGAAAGTCCAGGGACACATCCCTCACCCAGGGATATTTCTTCCACCCAATCTCATTTTTTTGCTCTAAAGCCAGTCACCATGTGAACACACCACACGCAGTTGAGAATCTGTGTACAATTCTGATACTTTTGGAGATAGGGTCAGCCTCTGTGGCCCAGGCTTTAGCCCAGGGACACATCAGTCCTTCACCACCAGCCTCAGAATCGTGCACCCCGGTTTTCCTCCCTCCTCAGCCTCTGGATTAGCCTGAACAATGGGCACTTCGATCTCAGACCCGCTGTTTGGATGGGTGCTAGATGGGGTCTCCCTATGTAGCCCAGGCTTGCCTTGGGCTCCTGGGATCCAGCCATCCTCTGGCCTCTGCCTCACAGATCGCTGTGATTCCAGGCATGGGCTGCCACGCCAGGACTTTTAGTTCATTTTCAATGAAGGAACGAGGTGGGGCTTGGGGTCTCAGCCTCGTCATCCCAGCACTTTTGGTGGCCGAGGACAGTGGCCGGTCCGAACCTGCGAGCCATGACCCGAAGGGCAACTGGGTGAGACCTGGTCTCTACCCTCCATCCCAAATGAGCTGGGCATGGTGTCATGCGCTTGTCAATCTGGCTCCTCAGAATGCCGGGTCAGGCTCACTGGAGCCCAGTGAGTCAAGGCTGCAGTGGCCAGGAGTGAGCCCCTCCCTCAAGTATGGGCGATGGAGTGTCTATGACTCACAAAATAAAGAAAAAAGGGAAAAAAGAAGAGCTTCCATTTGTGTTTGGAGTTGGGATCTTTATGAACAGACAGAGATCATTTAGGACAGAGGCCACAGGCTTGGGCCTAGAGTTCCTGAAAGGTGGTGGATTGGAAGACAACTGGGCTGTGGCTTTGGGATGCTGAGGCAGGGGACCACTGGAGCCCAGGAGTTTGAGACCAGCCTGGGCCACATTGGGAGACCTCTTTGCACCCTGGATTGCAAACACAGGAGTCACGAATTGTTGTGCACATGGTCCTGTCTATACAGGATGTGGTGGCCTCCCTCCCAGGGTGTTCCTTGCATCGCCCCAGCTGTCAGAACATGCGAGTCCAAGCCGGGTACCGTGGATCACGTCTGTCAGCCCTGCACCCAGGGAAGCCAAGCCGGGAGGCTGCCTGAGCCCAGAGTTCAGAGATCAGTCCAGGCAACGTGGCCACGCCTCAATTTGGTGTAAGGTCTCCAAATTCTTGTCAGACGTGATGGTCCATGGAGTCCCAGCTGCTAAGCGGTTGAGGCGGGAGGACCACCTGAGCCCAGAGGTCGAGGCCCCAGGACCAACGATCATGTCCCTACGCCCCAGCCCGGCACAAGGAGCCTGGCACAAGATGCCTCCCGCACACATCATGGTGAACATCCATGGCCCCCAAAGGAAATGTCTGTGTGGGCAGGGGATGATGGTGTGATCGAGAGAGGATGGGCCCCTCCCCACGCCCAAAGGTGGAAGACAGGACTCTGACCAGAACCAGGACTGGCGGTGGCGTTGCCCGACTGCCTTGATTGTTCTTTGACCGATGGCTACCCTAGCTCAGGGCCGTGTGCTCTGTGAGCTTACACATGTCTTTCCTGTGGGGCACAAATGTCTAGCGTGGAAGCAGATCTTCTTTGGTGCGTGGCAGAAGGTGTGGGATGGACGTGCCCGGTGGCCATCTTTAAAATCTCTCACGAATGACAGGCCAGTAAGTGCATTTTCCTCTCCCATCCCTGAGATTGACACTTCGCTCTGGGTGGCAGGATTGGTGGTGGTGGTGGTGGTGGTGGTGGTGGTGATTATTATTATTTGGAGTCAAATTCCTTTCTGAAAGACTTGTGCACAGGGGCATGCTCACAGCCACTGCACACTTCACTGGCCATGCTCAAGCAATCCTCACCTCCGTCCTCAGAGTGGCTGGAACCACAAGCCTGCACCACCACACAGCTAATCTTTGGATTTATTTTTGATGACTGATATGAGGTCTCGCACCATGTCCCAGGATGGTGTCGAACCCACAGCTCCTGCTGTCCACTTGCTTGGGCCTCTGAAGGGCAAGGATGCCAGACTGTGCCCCTGAGCCCAGCCTGTGGTTTTGGTGGTGGTGGTGGTTGGTATTATTATTCTGAGTCAGAGTCCCACTCTGTTGCTCAGGCCATAGTGCTGGGGCCCAATCTTGGCCACTGTGGCCTCCACTGGCTGAGCTCCAGTTATCCTCCCACCATGGCCTTGTGAATGGCCAGAACAAAAGGTCTGCACCAACAAGCTCAGCTCATTTTTTTGGCTTTTGTAGAGATGAGGTCTTGCCAAGTTGCCAGGGCTGGTCTCGAACCCAGGAGCTCAGGACATCCTCTTGCCTCAGCCTACCAGAGTGCTGGGATGACAGGCATGATCCACTGTGCCCTGCCTCCACAACACTCTTGGGGACAACCATGAGGCTTGATCCCTTCCAATGACGTGGGACCCTGGAAAGGCAGTCAGATTCACCCACAGAGTTCTTCATGGGGGGAGTGCCTGGAGCATGGGCATATCTCTGCCAGGGCACCCTTCCTGCAACCTTGTTCCCCAGGGGGGGACCGGCTCTTCCCTCACATGGGGTGATTTGGTTAAAGGGAGGGCATGACTCTCAAACATTCGATGTGGCAGGGATGGCCAGGTGACTCAAGTCTGACTCCTCGGCACTCTGGGAGGCCAAGACAGGAAGATGGCCAGAACCAGGGAGCTCGATACAAGGTTGGAGACCATAGTAAGACACCACCTCGAACCAAGCAAAAGAGAAAACCTTGGGTGAGGGAAAGCCTCGGTGGGAAGATTGCCTCTGGCACATTGTTCAAGACCAGGAAGGAAGACCAGGATGTCGACCAAATGAAAACCTCTGACTGCAGCAGTTTGGGAGGCCCAGGTCAAGAGGATGGCCCGAGTTCGGTGCTTTGAGAGCATCCTGGGTAACCTAGGGAGGAAAGAAAAGAAAGACAGAATGAAAGAAGGATAGAAAGAAAGAAAAAGACAGAAAGAAAGAAGAAAGAAAGGGAGGGAGGGAGGGAGGAAGGGAGGACAAAAGGAAGAAAGAATGGAAAGAAAGAATGAAAGAAAGGGAGGAAGGGAGGAAGGAAGGAAGAAAGAATGGAAAGAAAGAAAGGAAGAAAGGAAGGAAGGAAGGAAGGTAGGAAGGAAGCAAGCAAGGAAGAACGGAAAGCAAGAAAGAAATTCATTCTCCTGCAAACTTTCTCTCCTCAGTCCTTCCCCTGGGCCTCCCCCACATGTGAGGCACCTTTCAACCACAACTGCCCCAAATGGCTGCCACCACTTTGGTGTGGGACTTCCCATGCTCCATGGCTGGGTTTCTGCCGGCTCTCCTCTCCGAGGTGTGAAATGTGCTCCAGGCAGCCAGACACTCTGACTTGGCAACTAAGACCTTCTGCCAAGAAAGCCCAGGGACAAATCCCTCACCCGGGGACATTTCATCCCCCCAATACTATTTTTCCTGGCCCTAAAGTCAGTCGTCCTGTGAACAAAAAGATGCACAGTTGAGAATTTGTGTACAATTCTCAAGTTTTTGGAGACTGTGTCTGGCTCTGTGGCCCAGGCTGGTCCTTAGGAAAATGACCACCACTCACTGCCAGCCTCGAAATTGCATTCTCCAGCGATCCTCCCACCTCAATCTCCAGAGTGGCCAAGATGATGGGCAAATCGATCCTAGACCCCCTGTTTGGATGGGTGCAGAAAGTGGCTCTCCCTGCATGGCCTGGACTAGCCTTCAGCTCCTGGGCTTCAGCCATCCTCATGCCTCAGCCTCCCAGAGCCCTGGAATTTCAAAGGCAATCCTCTGCACCAGGCCTTCTTGTTAGTTTTTGATGAAGGATCAAGGCCAGTATGGGGGCTCAGCCTCATCATCCTAGCACTTTGGGAGGCCGAGGCCAGTAGCCGGCTGAGCCTGTGGATGGAGACCTGCCCAGGCACCTCAGCAAGACTTGTCTCTACCCTCCATCCCAAATAGGCTGGGCGTGCTGGCACATCCCTGTTGTTCCGGCTCCTCAGATGGCCAGGGAAAGACTCATGAAAGCCCAGTGGGACAAGGATGTGGTGGCCAGAAGCGAGCCACCGCCCTCCAGCCTGCATGACAGAGTGAGACTCTGACTCAAAGAAAAAAGGAAATAAGGAAATAAAAGGAGAGAATCCATTTGTGTATGGTGTTGGGAACATTGTGAACAGAGATCATTTGGGAAAGAGTCCAGAGACTTGGGCCTAGAGTTCCTGAAAGACGGTGAACTGACAGACAATCGGTCTGTGGCTTTGGAAGGCCCAAGATGGGGGACCACTGGTGCCTGGGACTTCAAGACTAGCCTGGGCCATGTAGCGAGACCTCGTCGCTCCGCATAACACAAGCACTGGAGTCACACATGGTGGTGCCTGCAGTCCCAGCTACATGGGACTTAGTGGACTCCATTCTGGGGCATTTCTTTGTGTCACTCCTGGTGACAGAAAATACGAGTCCAGGCCAGGCACTGTGGCTCACAGTCATCAGCCCCACAACCTGGGAGGCCGAGGTGGGAGGCCGCCTGAGCCCAGGGGTCAGAGAGCAGCTCGGGTGATATGGCCAGACTTAAGGTCAGTGAGAGATACCCAAAATCGAGTCCGGCATGATGGCCCACAGAGTCCTGGCTGCTCAGGTGTTGAGGCAGGATTACCACCTGAGCCCTGCAGATCACGACCCCGGGAGCCACAATTGTGCCATCGCGCCCCAGTCCTGCAGACAGAGACTCTTTCAACACAAATAATACTTCTCACATGCATCATGACAGGCGTCCATGGTGGACAAGGGAAGGGTCCACATGGGAGGATAACGATCGTGTAATTGGGAGAAAAAATGACCCTCCCCTAGCCTGAAAGTGGCAGACCGGGTGACTGAAACCTGGGCTGGTCATGACATTGTGGGACTGCTTTGATCTCTCTGTGGCCAATGTCTGCCCTAACTCGGGGCCTTTTTTTCCATGACCTCACACACATCTTTGCTGTAGGGTCCAAGTGTCAAGGGTGGAGACAGGCCTTCTGGGAGGCATGGCCAAAGGTGTCAGATGGACTTACTCAATGGCCACCTTAGAAACCTTACACAAACAACAGGGGGAAGTGCCTTTTTCTCTCTCATCCCTGAGGGTGACTCCTTGGGCTGGGTGGCAGGAGTGTTGGTAGTGGCGGTGGTGGTGATTATTATTATTTGGAGTCAGAATCCCACTCTGTCATCCAGGCCTTAGTGCAAGGGCACGTTCATGGCCACCACGGACTCCAGCTGCTGGGTTCGGGCGATCATTCCACAACAGCCCCAGAGTGACTGGTACCATAAACCTGTGAAGCCACGCCTGGCTAATCTTTGGATTGATTTTTGTTGGCCGAGATGAGGTCTTGCCCAGTGTCCCAGACTAATCTTGAACCCACAGGCTCAGGCCATTCACTTGCTTAGGCCTCTGAAGTGCCAGGATGCCAGGCTGAGACCCTGAGCCCGGCCTGCGGTAGTGGCAGTGGGAGTTGGTGTCATCATACTGAGTCAGAATCATGCTCTATCACCCAGGCCTTGGCCTCTCAAAGTGCTAGGATGACGAGGCCGAGCCCCAGAGCAGGGCCTCTATCCTTCATCAAAAATGAACAAGAAGATCTGGTGTGGTGTCCCATGTTTGGAATCCCAGCTCTCTGGGATGCCAAGGAGGGAGGATGGCTAGAGTCCAGGAGCCCAAGACCAGCCTGGACCACACAGGGAGATCCCGTTTTCACACCCATCCAAACAGGGGGTCTAGAGTCGAAGTGCCTGTAGTCCTGGCCACTCTGGAGGCTGAGGCAGGAGGATTGCCAGAGCCCATAATTTCAAGGCTGGTGGTGAATGATGGTTGAGTCTTTGGACCCCAGTCTGGACCACAGAGCCAGACCCTGTCTCCAAAAACATGAGAAATGCACATAGATTCTCAACTGCGCGTGCTGTGTTCACAGGGCGACTGGCTTTAGAGCCAAGAAAAATGGGATTGGAGGCAAGAAATGTCCTCAGGTGAGAGATATGTCCCTGGTCTTTCTTGGCAGAAGGTTCTCATTGCCGAGTAAGAAGGCAGGCCTGACTGAGGCACATTTCACTGCTCAGAGAGGAGAGCTGGCAGGAACCCGTCCAGGGAGCCTTGGGAACTTCCACACCAAAGTGAGGGAAGCCATTTGGGGGTGGTTGGGGTTGAAAGGTGCCAAGCTTGGGAGACCTTCCCATGTGGGGGGAGGAAGGACTGAGGGCAGAAGATTTACATGAGAATGGATTTCTTTTTCTTTCTTTCTTTCTTTCTTTCTTTCTTTCTTTCTTTCTTTCTTTCTTTCTTTCTTTCTTTTCTTTCCTCGCTAGGTTTCCCAGGCTGCTCTCAAACCACCCAACTCGTGCCATCCTCTCAGCCTGGGCTTCCCAAATTGCTAGGATCACAGGCTTTCCATTTGATCGACATCCTGGTCTCCTGCCTGGTCTTGAACTCTGGGCTGGAGGCGATACTCCTGCCGTGCATGCCCTCACCCATGAATTACTGGGTTTTGATAGGGGTCAAGGTGGGGACAAGCAAGCTATGGTGTCCAGCCTGGTCTGGAGCTCCCGGGCTCTGGCCATCTTCCCATCTTGGCCTCCCCAAATGCTGAAGAGACAGGCATTAGTCTCCTGACTGTCTCTGCTCGCCTGAAGCTTTGAGAGTCATGCTCTCCCTTTCTACATGGCTGTCCCTGAATGAGCTAGAGGGTCCATCCTGTAGAAAAAAGTGGGAGGAGGGGTGGCCTCCCCAGTAGAGACACGTCCATAAGCCAGTCACTCCCCATGTTGAGGCATGGCAGGTGACTCCAGCCACCCTCTCTGGGATCCCAGGTCTTCAGAAGGGAGCAGACCTCATGATGGGACCCTGAGAGGGGTGTTGAAGTCCAGTGGAGGGGCTCATGCCAATCTTAGTGTTCTGGGAGCCCGAGGTGAGAGGATGACCTTACCTCCCATGTTAGAGACTAGCCTGGGCACCTTGGCCAGAACTTATCTCTAAAAGAAGCCAAAAAAGAAGAACCAAGCTTGGTCACGCAGGCCTTTCGTTCTCTCCCCTCAGGAGACTGTGGCAGGATGATCGCCACAGCCCATCCTGTGGAGGTCACGGTGGCTGAATGTGGTCCCATGTGCTCAGGCCTGGGCTACAGACCAGGACACTGATTAAGAATAATACCAACCACCACCACCACAACCACATGCCAGGCTGAGGGGCTCAGCCTGGCATCCCAGCCCTTCAGAGGCCCAGGCAAGTGGTCGGCCTAAGGCTGTGCATTCGACACCAGCCCAGATGGGGTGAGACCTCATCTCGTCCATCAAAAACAAATCCAAAGATTAGCCAGCCATGGTGGCAAAGCCCTGTAGTTCCAGTCAATTGGGGGGCTGAGGTGGAAGGATTGCCTGAGCCTCACAAGGGAGTCCGCAGTGTCCGTGAGCATTACCCTGTACTCCGGCCTGGCGAAAGAGTGGGATTCTGACTCCAAATAATAATAAGCACTACCACCACAACCAGTACCACCCCATCCACCCAGCGCAAGGTGTTACCCTCAGAAATGGGAGAGGAAAAGGCACTTTCCCACCTGTCATTTGCGGGATGTTTCAAAGGTGGTCACCGGGCATATCCATCCTGCACCTTCAGCCACGTATCCCAGAAGGCCTGCCTCCACCCTCCACACTCATGCCCCATGGCAATGACTGGTGTGAGCTCACGGAACAGAAAGCCCAGAGTCAGCGTGGCCATAGGACACAGAGCAATCAAGGCAGTCTTGCATTGCCACAGCCAGCCCGGGTTCTGGTTGCCCGGTCTGCCACCTTAGTGTGGGGGAAGGACCCCTTCCTTTCCCGATCACTCCATCATCCTCTGTCTGACTGACTTTTCCCTAGGGAGCGATGGACGCCTATCGTGATTCACTTGGGAGGCATCATTTTTGTCGCTGGAGTCTCTGTTGGATGGACTGGAACATGGTGACACAATCATGGCTCCTGGGGCCTCGACATGCAGGGCCCAGGCTGTCCTCCCCCCTTGGCCCCCAAACAGCTGGGTCTCCAGGGACTCTCACCCCTGTATTGATTTTGGGGACCTGTTGCCGTGACAAGATCTGACCACAGTGCCTAGGTTGTGGAGGCTGCGGTGGCCAAGAGTGGGCCCCTGCACTCCAGCCTGGGTGACAGAGCAGGACCTCGACTCAGAATAACACCAACCACCACCACCGCCACAACCACGGGCAAGGCTTGGGGGCTCAGCCTGGACATCCCAGCCCTTTGCAAGCCCAGGCAAGTGAACGGCCTGGGTCTGAGGTTTTGACACCAGCCAGGAACATGGAGCAAGACCTTGTATCAACCACCAAAAAAAATCAAAAGATTAGCCAGCCATGGTGGTGCAGGCCTGTGGTTCCAGCCACTCTGAAGCCCAAGATGGGAGGATCGCCTGAACCCAGCAGGTGGACTCCACAGTGGCCATGAGCATGCCTCTGAATTCCGGTCTTACAGAGTGGGATTTCACTCCACATAGTAATAATCACCACCACCACCAACCCTGCCACCCAGCACAAGTAGTCATCCTTAGGGATGTGAAAGGAAAATGCACTTTCCAGCCTGACGTTTGCGGGAGGTGTCAAAGGTGGCCACTGGGCATATCTGTCCTGCACCTTTGGCCACGTGCCCAGAAAAACTGTCTCCATGCTCCACAATCGTGAACAACATGAAAAACATATGTGATCTCAGAGAACAGATGGCTCCGAACTAGCGCAACCATTGAGCACCAAGTGATCAAGGTGTTCTGGCAACACCATGACCAGCCCAGGATCCGGTCACCCTGTCTTCCACCTTCTGTCATGGGGAGGGCCCCTTTCTCTCCCGATCACTCCATCATCCCCCTTCTATGCTGACCTTTCCCTGGGGAGCTGTGGACACCTGCCGTGATGCACAGCGGAGGCATCATTTGTGTTGCCCGAGTCTCTGTCTGCAGAGCTGGGGCATGGCAGCATGATCGTGGCTCCCAGGGCCTCAGCCTGCGGGGCTCAAGCAGTAATCCTGACTCGATCCCTGAGAAGCCACGTCTCCATGGGTCATCACGTCTGACTTGATTTTGGGACCACTTGCCGAGATGAGGTTTGGTTACATCGCCCAAACTGCTCTCTGACCCTGGGCTCATATTAGTCTCCCGCCTTGGCCTCCCAGGGCATGGGGCTGACAGCCATGAGCCATGGTGCCCGGCCTGGACTCGTCCATTCTGCCTGCGGGGGTGAAGCAAAGAAATGCCCCTGGATGGAGGCCACTGCATCCAGTGTATCTGGGACCGCAGGCGCCACCATGCACAACTCCAGTGTTTGCATTCTGGGGAGTGATGAAGTCTCTCTACGTGACCCAGGCTGGTCTTGAACTCCTAGGCTCCAGTGGTCCCCCTCTCAGCCTTCCAAAGCCAAAGCCTGATTGTCCACAGAACCACTATCTTTTGGGAACTCTAGACCCAAGACTGGGGCCTCTTCCCAAATGATCTCTGTCTGCTCAGGATGATATCAACTCCATACACAAATGGATGCTCTTCTTTTTTTCCTTTTTCCTTGTTTTCTTTGAGTCAGAATCTCACTCCATCACCCAGGCTGGAGGATGGAGGCTCGCTTCCAGCCACCACAGCTTGGACCCTCCAGGCTTCTGCGATGTTTTCTCCAGCCGTCCAAGAAGCAGGAATGACAGGCGCATGCCCTCACACCTGGCTCATTTGGGATGGAGGGTAGAGACGAGTGTCGCCAAGGTGCCCAGATGGGTCTCATCCCACAGGCTCGAGTTGGCTGCTGGCCTTGGTCTCCCAAAGTGCTAGGATGAAGAGCCTGAGCCCCAGAACCCGGCTGTGATCCTTCATCAAAAACAAACCAGAAGGCCTGAAATGAAAGCCCACGTTTGGAATCCCATTGCTCTGGGAGGACTAGTCGGGAGAATGGTGAAGCCCAGGAGCCAAAGACCCACCCAGGTCACACAAGGAGACCCCGTTTCCACACCCATCCAAACAGTGGGTCTAGGTTCAAGGTGCCCATTGTCCCTGCCACTCCAGAGGCTGAGGCAGGAGGATCACCAGAGCTCATGATTTTGCAGCTGGTGGTGATCAGTGGTCGTGTCTCCTGACCCCAGCTTGTGCCACAGAACCAGACCCTGTCTCAAAAAACATGAGAATCATACACTGATTCTCAACTGTGTTATGTGTATGCAGGACGACTATCTTTAGAACCAGGAAAAATGGAATTGGGTTGATGAAATGACCCTGAATGAAGGATGTGCCCCTGGCCTTTCTTTGTAGAAGGTCCTTGTTGCCGAGTCGGAGGGTCAACCTGGCTGGGTCACATTTCACACCTCAGAGAGGAGAGCCAGCAGGAACCCGGTCAAGGAACCTTGGGAACTCCCGCACCATGTGGGGCCTGCCATTTGGGGGGGTTTGGGGTTTAAAGGTGTCAAGCTTAGGGGACCTTCACATGCAGGGGTGCAGTGGGGAAGAACTGAGGGCAGAAGTTTTGCAGGAGAATGGATTTTTTTCTTTATTTCTTTCTTTTCTTTCTTCCTTCCTTCCTTCCTTCCTTCCTTCCTTCCTTCCTTCCTTCCTTTCTTTTCTTTCCTCATTAGGTTGCCCAGACTGCACTCAAACTCCCCAACTCTAACCATCCTCTCAGCCTGGGCCTCCCATACTGCTGCGTTTTCAGGCTTTCCGTTTGATCACCATCCTAGTCTCCAGCCTGTTTTTGAATTCTGGATCAGAGTCGATTCTCCCACCAAAGCAGAGCCTCACCCAAGGTTTTTTGGGTTTTGATAGGGGTCGAGGTGGGGGCGTGTTATGGTGTCCAGCCTGAACTGGAGATCCTGGGCTCTGGCCATCTTCTCGTCTCATCCTCTCCCAGTGTCGAGGAGGTAGGCGTGAGTCACTCAACTCTCCTCACCCCACCGAAGGTTTGAGAGTCAATTCCTCCCTTTCCCAGAGGCACCCCCTCGGAGGAATGAGAAGTTTCAACCTGTGGAACAAGGTTGGAGTAGGAGTGGGGCCTTGGCAGAGATACACCTATGCGCCAGGTGCTACCCCTATGGAAAACTAGTCAGGTGAATTCCTCCACCTTCTCCGGGATCCCGAGTTGTCAGAAGGGAGCGGATCTCATGGTGGGCCCCAAGAGTGGTGTGGAGGCCAGGCACTGGGGATCACGCCATCAAACTGGTGCTCTGGTAGTCTGAGGCAAGAAGATGGCATGAACCCACGGATTCAAGACCAGCCTGGGCACCTTGGCATGACCTTGTCTCTATAAGAAGCCAAAGTAACGAGCCGAGCTTGGTGACACAGGCATTTCATTCTGGCCACTCGAGAGGCTGTTGCAGGAGGAAAACTGGAGCATAGCTGGTGGAGGCTGCAGTAGCTGAGAACAGGCCCCAGTGCTCTGGGACTCTGACTCAAAATAATAATGCAAACGTCCACCACCACCACAACCACAGTCCAGGCTCAGGGGCTCAGTCTGGCATCTTGGCACTTTGTATCCCCAGGCAAGTTATGGAGAGAATCTGTGGGTTCAACACCAGCCTGAGACATGGGGTGAGACCTTGTATCATTCATCCAAAATAAATTCAAAGATTATCCGGGCAGGGTAATGCAGGCCTGTAGTTCCAGCCACTCTGGGGACTGAGGCAGGAGGATCGCCTGAGCCCAGCAGGTGGAATCTGCAGTGGCTGTGAGAGTGCCCCTGCCCTCCGGTGTTACAGAACATGATTCCGACTCCAAATAATAATAATCACCACCACCACCACCAACACCACCAACCCTACCACCCAACGCGAGGGTTCACCCTCAGGGATGGAAGAAAAAAATGCACTTTCTGTCTGTCATTCATGGGCAGATTCAAAGGTGGCCACAGGACACGTCCATCCCATGCCTTCAGCCTTGCACCCCAGAAGACCTGCATCCACCCTCCACATTCAGCCCCATGGGAAAGACGAGTGTGAGCTCACAGAACAGAAGGCCCCAACCTAGGGAGGCCATTGGGCACCAAGTGATCAAGGAGGCCTGGTAACACCGCTGCCAACCCAGAATTGAGATGTCCTATCTCCCACCTTTGGGTGTGGGGAGGGCCCCTAACCTCTCCTGATCACTCCATAATCCTCCTCCCACAAGGACCTTTCACTGGGGTGCTGTGGACGCCCATTGTGATGCATGAAGGAGGCGTCATGTGTTTCTGAAGTCTCTGTCTGCAGAGCTGGGCTGTGGCAGCATGATCATGGCTCCCGGGGCCTTGACCTGCGGGGCTCAGGTGGTAATCCTGCCTCAGCCCCTGAACAGACGGGACTCCATGGGCCATCACACTTGACCCAATTTTGGGTATCTCTCACCAAGATGAGATCTGGTCATGTTGCCCAAGCTGCTATCAGATCACTGGGTTCAGGCAGGCTCCCGCCTCAGCCTCCCAGGTTATGGGGCTGACAGCCCTGAGCCACAGTGCCCAGCCTGGATTCATACTTTCTGTCAGCAGGGGCGATGCAAAGAAATGCCATGGGATGGAGGGCACCACATCCTGTGTAACCAGAACCATGGGTGACACCACACATGACTCCAGTGTTTGCATTCTGGGGAGCAACAAGGTCTTGCTATGTGGCCCAGGCTGGTCTTGAACTCCTGGGCTCCAGCGGTCCCCCCCTTGGCCTTCCAAAGCCACATCCCGATTGTCTGCCAATCCACCATCTTTCGGGAACTCAAGTCCCAAGGCTGAGGCTCCTTCCCAAATTATCTCTGTCCACAATGATCCCAACTCCATACACAAATGGATACTCTTCTTTTTTTCCTTTATTCGTTTTTTTTGGAGTCAGAGTCTCACTGTCACCCAGTCTGAAAAGCAGTGGCTTGCTTCTGGCCACCACAGCCTTGGCCCACTGGGCTCCAGAGAGCCTTTCTCCAGCCATCTGAGGTACTGGAATGACAGACACACACCACCATGCCCGGATCATTTGGGGTGGAGTGTAGAGATGTGGTCTTGCCAAGATACCTGGGTGTGTTTCGGCCCACAGGCTTGGGCCGGCCCCTGGCCTCAGACTCCCAAAATGCTAGGATGACAAAGCCCCAGAGCCCAGCCTCGAAACTTCATCAAAAATTACCCAGAAGGTCTGGTATGGTGTCCCGTGTTTGGAATCCCAGTGCTCTCGGAGGGCGAGGCAGAAGGATGGTGAAGCCCAGGAGCCCAAGGCTAGGCTGGGCCATGCAGAGAGACCCCGTTTCCACACCCAACCAAACAGTGGGTCTAGGATTGAGGTGCCCTACATCCCAGCCATTCTGGTGGCTGAGGTGGGAGGATCGCTGGAGCCCAAGATTTGGAGGCAGGCAGTGAATGATGGCCATGTCTCCAGACACCAGCCTGGGCCACAGAATCAGACTGTCTTCAAAAACATGAGAATCATACACAGAGTCTCAACTGTGCATGGTGTGTTCACAGGACGACTGGTTTAGATCCAGGAAAGATGGAATTGGAAGGGAAAAAATGTACCTGGGTGAGGGATGTGTCCCTGGCCTTTCTTGTCGGAACATCCTTGTTGCCAAGTGGGTGGGTCGGCCTGTCTGGGGCACATTTCACTCTTCAGAGAGGAGAGCCAGCAGGAACCCAGCCAGGGAAGCTTCGGAATTCTTGCACCATAGCAGGAGCAGTCATTTAGTGGGGGGCTTGGGGTTAAAAGGTGCCGAACTTGGGACCTTCCCATGTGGGGGGGCAAGGACTGAGGGCAGAAGGTTTGCAGGAGAATGAATTCCTTTCATCCTTCCTTCCTTCCTTCCTTCCTTCCTTCCTTCCTTCCTTCCTTCCTTCCTTCCTTCTTTCTTTCTCTTTCTTTCTTTCTTTCTTTCTTTCTTTCTTTCTTTCTTTCTTTCTTTCTTTCTTTGTTTTCTTTTCTCACTAGGTTGCCCAAACTGCTCTCAAACCACCCAACTCAAGCCATCCACTCGGCCTTGCCCTCCCAAACTCCTGCGTTCAAAGGCTTTCCATTTGATCATCATGCTGTTCTCCCACCTGGTCTTGAACTCTGGTCCAAAGGCAATCGTGCCACTGATGTATGCCTTCAACCAAGGTTTTCTGTTTTTGTTTTTGTTTTTTTGAGTTGGAGTTTCACTCTGTTGCCCAGACTGGAATGCAGTGGCTGCTCTTGGCTGCTGCAGCCTCGACCTGCTGGGCTCCAGCGATCCTTCTGCTTCAGCCTTCCAAGTAGCTGGAACTACACACATGTGCTACCATGCCTGGCTAATTTTTGATTCATTGTAGAGATGAGGTCTCGTCAAATTGTCCAGGTGGGTCTCAAACCTACAGGCTCAGGCAATACACTCACCTCAGCCTCCTAAAGCATGGGATTACAGGCTGAGCCACCAAGCCCGACTGTATCTGGGTTTTGATTGGGGTCGAGGTGGGAGCTTACCATGGTTTCCAGCCTAGTCTGGAGCTCCTGGATCCAGTCCATCTTCCCATCTCGGCCTTCCTGAGTGCCAAGGAAACAGGCGTGAGTCACCCGGCCATCTCTGCTTCCCTGAAAGTTTGAGAGTTACACCCTCCCTTTCTCTGAGGTGCCTCCTGGGATGAACTAAAGGGTCCACTCTGGGGAACAAGTCAGGAGGATGGGTGGGTGCCATGGTGAAGACAGGCCAATGATCCAGGTTCTCCCCATGGGGAGGGCATGATGGGTGATACCAGTCACCCTCTATGGGGTCCCAGGTCATCAGAAGGGAGTGGACCTCATGGTGGAGTCCTGAGAGGGGTGTGGAGACCTGACGTGGGTACTCACACCTGTCCTCTCAGCCCTCTGGGAGGTCGAGGTGAGAGCATGTCCTGAGCCCCTGGGTTGGAGACCAACTGGGCACCATGTTGAGACCTCGACTATAAAAGTAGCCAAAAAAGTGAACTGAGCTTGGTGGTGCATGCTTTTAATTCTGGCCACTAGGGAGGCTGTGGAGGGAGGATAGCCAGAGTACAGATGGTGGAAGCCACGGTGGCTGTGAGCTGTCCACTGTGCTCTGGGCTGGGCAACAGGGGGACTCTGACTCAGATTAATAATAACAACCACGACCATCACCACAAACACAGGCCAGTCTCAGGGGCTCAGCCTGGCATCTCTGTCCTTCAAAGTCCCAGGTGAGTAGATGGCATGAGCCTGTGGGATTGACACCAGCTCGGGACATGGATCAAGACCTCTACTCGGCACTAATAAATAAACACAAACATTAGCTGGACGTTGTGGCACAGGCCTGTGGTTCCAGCCACTCAGAGTGCTGAGGAGGGAGGAATGCCTGAGCCCTGCAGGTGGAGTCTGCATGTCTGTGAGTGTGCCCCTGTGCTCTGGCATGGGAAACAGACTGGGATTCTGACTCCAAATAATAATAAGCACCACCACCACCACCCCTGCCACCCAGCACAAGGTGTCACCCTCAGGGATAGGAGAGGAAAATGCACTTTCCCACCTGTCCTTTGTGGAATGTTTCAAAGGTGGCCACTGGGCATATCTGTCCGATGCCTATGGCCGCATGTCTCAGAAGGCTTGCCTCCACCCTCCAAACTCGTGGCCCTCGGCAAAGACAAATGTGAGCTCATGGAACAGACAGTCCTGAGTTAGGGTGGCCATCGGACACAGAGCAATAAAGGTGGTCAGGCAAAACCACATCCAGCCCAGGTTATGGTCACCTGGTCTGCCACTTTAGGGTGGGGGGAAGCCCCTTTTCTCTCCCAATCAATCCATTGTCCCTTGCCCAAACAGACTTTCCCTGGGGAGCAGTGCACGCCCATCATGATGCACATGGAAGGCTTCATTTTTGTCATTGGACTCTCCATCAGCAGGCTGGGGGAGAGCAGCAAGATCGTGGCTCCCTGGGTCGTGACCTGCAGACCTCAGGTGATCCTCTCGAGGTCTGATTGATAATATAAGTTCAGAGTTCCCAAGCGACAATAATTTAAGAAACCAATTATCTCGTAATTTGCCTTGCTGGGAAGATAAGATGGACTATCAGTTACCATAGCTTTTATACGGGAGTTTAAACAACCCAAAATATCAAGGGAGCATTCTGATTTTTTAGGTGAACTAAAACATATTGGAGGAGAACTAGAACAACATGAAAAAGAAAAATTATGGTTAATAAGAGATTTGACTTGTGATGAAAAAAGAGTGGGTCCTCCTAATAAAGAGGAATGATTAGTAAAAACACAAATAATCTCAGCATCCCATATAATAGGCTTGAACACTGGGGGGTTTGGGATATAAGCCCAATAAGATTTTTCCGAATAAATACAACCCTCCTGGCATGATATAATAGCCAGTATAGCAACAAAAACAGTAGAGGGAGTGAGGGAAGTGTTTTGAGAGTGAACCAGATCCTCTACATCATGGTTGAGTGCCTTGATTTGTCCCCATGTGGGCAGTCTGCACTGTCTAGTCAAAACAGCTTGACAGTAATGTTAGAGTTGATGAGTGGAAGATGATGAATGATGAGATGTCTTCGGTAGAGTTGGTGGAGGTGGAAGCGGTTGTTGAATGGTGAGAGGTTTCAGTTTTGGCACCAACACCTTCTCTTCATCATCTGCATCAGACTCCGACAGATGGCATGGTTTATGTCTCATCTGGCTTTACCTAGATGGGAGTAGGGGGCTGGACATGTCTAATTAGATGAACCTGTACCCAACAAGGTGAGGGTAAGTCCTGGGGAGAAACATAAGCATATTATCTCCCACATGTTAAAAGGACATCGAGCCCCTACCTGTAAGAAGATATTTTCCATTTCACCATTGATTTAACAGTATTCTCAGGACTCCAATTTCTTATCATAGCTGAATGTACTTGAGAGTCCAAATTGAGATGATTAACTACAAACATGGCATGATTTGCGATATGATGGGGAGAACTATATTTGAATTCCCCTTCCTGCAGCTTAATTATTTGATTTTTTGACATTTTATGGGTTCTCTTGACTTAGCTTGACCATGAAGATTATACGGAATTCCTGTAGAATGACAGATGCCAAACTCTGTACAAAACAATTGAAAAGCTTTGGATGCATAAGCAGGTGCATTATCAGTTTTTAATTGTTTAGGAATACCTTGCTGTGAAAAACAAAAGAATAAATGTTGGACTGCATCTTCATAGGCTTCTGCAGTTCTGGAAGAGGCTAAAATTGCATGGGAAAATGTATCCTCTGTCACATGAAGAAATGGCAATTTTCCAAAACTTCGGAAATGAATAAAATCCATTTGCCACAAAACATTGGGTTTTAATCTGTGGAGATTAACTGCTGAGGAGAGGGGGTTATTAGAAGTAGGATACGATGTAATTTTTTTAATACGTTGTCTAGCCATTTCTCTTGGAATGTGAAACTGGTACCTTAAAGCTGCAGCGTTTTGGTGATGAATTTTATGGGATTGCTGAGCTTGATTGACTAAAGAATCTACAAGGGGAGGGTACATGACCAATTTTGTCAAGGCGTCTGCTAATTGATTACCTTGATGTAGAAGTTCAGGGAGTCCCGAATGAAATCTAATATTACCTATGAAAAATGATTGATTCCTAACAATTAATAGTTGCTCTAATTGGATAAGTAAATCAAGAATAGTTGTCTTATTAACAGGAATGGTGGCTGTTTTAATATGAGTAAACAGCCCTTTTATATAACAGGAATCAATATAGAAAGACAATTTTCTCCTCTTAAATCAAGATGGTCACAAATCACAATCCCTCCCCTTCTGGCGCCACTTGCCATAGGTCTTTCGGTGCCAAGGGCCAAATTTAAATTACCTGGATTTGTTCTTCATGGGACCAAACTGTTTCTTATTTTAAGTTTTTCTTATCCTCAGGTGGTAGAAGATCATCATCAACAGGGGCAGTGGCTAATATTGCCTGGGAAGGAACAGGGGTTAGTAAGGGACTTCTTTCACCTGGTTCCTCTTTTCCTTTAATGGGCATTTTATCAACCTTTTGTTGTGGATCTAAGATATCTCTAAATATATTCCATAATTCAAAAGTATCTACAAGCATTTGTTCCAGACCATGGAGAGTGTAATACAGATTCAATTTTCCCCCAAACTTTGTCCATGTTTCTAAATTAACAATGCCTTCTTCTGGGAACCAGGGGCACTGTTCTTGCACAAAATGGAGAAAACAAGATAATCGTGTAGAGGAAACTTTAATTCCTCTTTTAGAAAGCATATGCATCAAAATACTTATGAGCAATTTTATTTCTTTAGATTCACTCTGGCCAATGATCATATCATGGCTCTAAAACTGCTTACCCTGCCTAGCTCAGCCTCTCTTTACAGAGGTGTCTTCAGCACCGTAGGTACGGTCCTATCTGTTCTGATTAAGTAAGGCTTACCTTTCAGGTCCCTGTTCGGGCACCACCTGCCAGAGTCCAGCTTCAGCAGGTCAAGGTTTCCTGAGGGAGGAATGGTGCCAGCATAGAAGAAAACTTAGACTCTGACTCTATTGTTATGCAAGACAGATGATGATTTATTTTCTTTTCAAGTTATTTTTATACTTTTAGTTACATACAGTTTGGCTTTCAAGCCAAAACGTATTTATTTTGTTTTGATCATTGATCTAACCACGATGATATACTGTCTTTCCTCAAATTTGTAACATTGTATCCACTAATAATCTTTAAAGCATGTAATTTATCATAATTTGTTTTCTCTATTAACCCTAACCATCTAAACGTTTAACAACTTATTGCCTAACTTAAGTTTTCCTAACATTTTATTTGTTCTAAATAAAAGTGCAAAGCCTTTTCGATTTCAACCTTTCTATATTAATCATGTACTCTAAAATGCAAAAAAATTGGGTATACTGCAAATTATAGAGTCATCCATCTGTTTTCTTGCATAAATGGCCGCACCTAAAATTAAAACACTCGTTATCATCACAACATTTTTTGTTGTGCTAAAAATACCTATATAACACTTCAAAATTAGCAAAATGAAAACAACATTCCCAAAGCTCCTATAGAGCAACCAACTTAGCCGGACTCTGTGGCTCAGCCTGTAAACTCATGCCTTTGGGAGGCTGAGGTGTGTGGATTGCCTGAGCCCATGGGATCAAGACCTGCCTGGGCAGGCAAGACCTCATCTCCACAATAAATTTTTAAAAAAACTAGCTGGACACGGTAGCGCACACCTGTAGTTATGGCTACTTGGAAGGCTGAGGCAGAAGGATCGCCGGATCCCAGCAGGTCGAGGCTGTGGTAGCCGGGAGCAGCCACTGCACTCCAGTCTTGGCAACAGAGTGAGACTCCCTGACAGGGATAAGGAGAGCTCAGATGCACACTCAACCCAAGGATCCCAGGGGTAGGAGAGTGTCACCTGTAGTTTTTAATCATTGTTGCATGTTCAAGCACCAAAAGGGTGGAGACAGAGAAACTCAAGTGTAGGGTTATATCTTGGTAGGAAAATTTCTATATCACTAATTGCTTGTTTCTCCTAATAGATTCTTTTAATGAACTACTATTTTTTTGCATCTCCCAACTCTCCGGATACCAATGGCAAACATAACAAGATGAGTAGAAGAAGCAGGGCTGATAGCTGCCCAGAGTTGCCCTGCAACCTGGGGTCTTCGACCTTCCTGACCCTGTCAACCTGAAGGCCTCTGAGGCTGGCTCCCAATACCGGTTCATCAGAAGGTAGAGGGCCTTGCAGTTTGGCCCCAAGTGGGGTTTGGAGGCCGGGTGTGTGGACTGATGCCTGTCATCCCAGCGCTCTGGGAAGGTGAGGTGAGAGGATGGCCTGAGACCCATGGTTCAAGACCAACCCAGGACCATTGGCAAGACCTTGTCTCTACAAGAAGACAAAAAAATGAGCCACGCATGGTGGTTGCAGGTCTGTTGTTCCAGCCTCTTAGGATTCCATAGTGGGAGAATCACTGCAGCCCAGCCAGTTTAGGCCATGCTGGCCGAGTTGGCCTCTTGGGATTCCATGGTGGGAGAATCACTGCAGCCCAGCCAATTTAGGCCATGCTGGCCGAGTCATGGCTGGATGACAGAGAGGGACATGGACTCAGAATAATAATATGATCCTCCACCACCACTACAATCACAGGCCTGGATCAGCCACTCAGCCGCTCATCCTCGCACCCCAGCTCTTCAGAGACCCAAGTGAGTGTACGGCCTGTGTCTGTGGGTTCAACACCAGCCCAGGACACAGGGTGGACCTCGTCTTGGCCATCAAAAATAAATCCAAAGATTAGACGGGAGTGGTGATGCAGGTCTGTGGTTCCAGTCACTTGGGGGGCCGAGTGGGAGGATCGTCTGAGCCCAGCAGGTGGAGTCAGCGGTGGCATTGTGCGTGCCCCTGCACTCCAACCTGGGCTACAGATGGGGATTCCAACTCCAAATAATAATACTCACGACCACCACCACCACCACCAACCCTGCCACCCAGCTCGAGGAGTCACCCGAAGGATGAGAGAGAAAAAGGCAGTTCAAGGTCTGTTGTTTGTGGGTTTCAAAGCTGGCTACCAGGCACGTCTATCCCGTACCTTCCACCATGCACCCCAGAAGGCCTGCCTCCAATCTCCACACTCGGGCCCCACAGCAAAGATGTGTGTGAGCTCAGGAAAGGGACATCCCTGAGCTAAGGCGGCCATCGGACACTGAGCAATCAAGGTGGTCCAGCAATGCACTGGCCAGCCCAGTTTCTGGGCACCCTGTATGCCTTCTTCAGGCAGGGGGAGGGATCCCTCCCCTCCCGATCACTCCATCATCCCCCAGCCACATGGACCTTTCCCTGGGGAGCCATAGACCCCCATCATGACACACGTGGGTGGCATCATTTTTGTCACCGGAGTTTCCATCAGCATGGCTGGGGTGCGGCAGGATGATCGTGGTTCCCAGGGCATCGACCTGTGAAGCTAAGTGGTCCTCCAACTTTGGCCCCTGAGCAGCTGGGACTGCATAGGCCTCCAAGCCTGACTCAATTTTGGGGACCTCATGCCGAGACAAGGTCTGGCCACATCACCCGGGCTGGTCTCTGACACCTGAACTCAGGCAGCCTCCCGCCTCAGCCTCCTAGGGTTCAGGGCTGAATGCCATGAGACACGGTGCCCAACCTGGACTTGCATGTTCTGTTGGTGGGGGAAATACAAAAACGTCACAGTACTGAATCCACTGCATCCCGTGTAGATGGGACTGCGGGCGCCACCATGCACAACTCCTGTGTTTGCATACCAGGGAGCGACAAGGTCTAATTACGTGGCCCAGGCTGGTCTCAAGCTCCCAGGTTCCAGCAGCCCCCCACTTGGCCTCCCAAAGACAGCTATATTGTCTGCCAATCCACAGTCTTTCGGGAACTATAGGCCCAAGTCTGGGTCTTCCTTCCCAAATGATCTCTGTCTGTTCACGATGATCCCAACTCCATCCACAAATGGATGCTCTTTTTTTCCCTTTTTTCCTTTTTTTCTTTGAATCGGAATCTCAATCCCTCACTCAGGATGGAGGGTGGTAGCACTCTCCCAGCCACTGCAGCCTCGGCCCTCCAGGCTCTGGGGAGCCTATGCCCGACCTTCCAAGGAACCAGAACAATAGGTGCTCATCCCCAAGCCTGGCTCAATTGGGATGGAGGGTAGAGACGAGGTCTCACCGAGGAGCCCGGGTGGGTGGCAGTGTGCAGGCTAGGGCCGGCCACTGACCTCAGCCTCCCAAATCATTGGAATGATGAGGCTGAATCCCCAAGTCCCACCACGATCCTTCATCGAAAATGAGCCAGAAGGCCTTGCGCTAAGGCCCACGCCTGGTTGCCCAAAGCTCTGTGAGGCCGAGGTATGAGGATGGCTGGAGACCATGAACCCAAGGCCAGCCCAGGCCACGCGGGGAGAACCCGTCTCCACACCCACACAAACAGGTGTTTGGGAGTAAAGAAATGTCCCCAGTTGAGGGATGTGTCCCTGTCTTTTCTTGGCAGAAGTTCCTTGCTGCCATGTCGAAGGGTCGGCCTGCCTGTGGCACATAACTCACCTAGGAGAGGAAAGCCAGCAGCAACCCTGCCAGGGAGCCTCAGGAAATACTGCATCAAAGTGTGGGAAGGCATTTGGGGTTTGGGGCTGGAAGGTGAAGAGCTTGGGGGAACCTCCCATGTGAGGGGGCAGGGACAAAGGACTGAGGGTAGAAAGGTTACAGGAGAATGTATTTCTTTCTTTCTTTCTTTCTTTCTTTCTTTCTTTCTTTCTTTCTTTCTTTCTTTCTTTCTTTCTTTCTTTTTTGAGTCAAAATCTCACTCAGTCGCCCAGACTGGAGTGCAGTGGCCGCTCCTGACCACCACAGCCTCGACCTGCTGGGTACCGGTGTTCCCTCTGCCCCAGCCATGTAAGTAGCAGGAACTACAAGCACGCGCTACCTCACATGGCTAATTTTTTTGATTTATTGTAGAGATGAGGTCACACCAAGTTGCCCAGGCGGATCTCAAACCCGTGGGCTCAGATAATTCACTCCCCTCGGCCTCCCAAAGCATGGGATTACAGGCTGAAGCACTGAGGCCAGCATGTTTCTTTCTTCTTTCTTTCTTTCTTTCTTTCTTTCTTTCTTTCTTTCTTTCTTTCTTTCTTTCTTTCTTTCTTTCTCTCTTTCTTTCTCTCTTTCTTTCTCTCTTTCTTTCTGTCTTTTCTTTCCTTACTAGGTTGCCCAGGTTGCTCTCAAACAGCCCAAATCAGGCCATCCTCTCATTCTAGGCCTCCCAAATTGCTGCAATCACACATTTTCCATTTGGTCGACATCCTTGTCTTCCTACCTGGTCTTTAACTCTGGGCCGGAGGCAATCCCCTGCCGAGACCTGCCCTCACCCAAGGTTTTCTGGGTTTTTCTTGGGGTCGAGGTTGATGCTTCCTATGGTGTCCAGCCTGGTCTTGAGCTCCCGAAAACCAGCCATCCTCCTGTCTCGGCTTACCCATGTGCCAATGAGACAGGTATGAGGCGCCCACTCCTCCCCACTACCCAAAGTTTTGAGAGTCACGCAATCCCTTTCCCCAAAGAGGCCCCTGTGAGGATCGAGTGGGTCCATACTGGGCACAAGGCAGGCGGAGGTGTGTGCAACCCAGCAGAGACACGCCCCTGCACCAGGCACTCTCCCAGAGGAGGGCTCAGGGAGTGACTCCTACTGCCCACTTTGGGGTCATGGGTTGTTAGAAGGGAGTGGTTCTTGTGGTGAGGCTCTGAGAGGGTGTGGAGCTTGGGCACAGGGGCTCACACTTGTCTTCCCGGGGCTCTGGGAGGCCAAGGGGAGAGGATGACCTGAGTTCCCGGGTTCAAGATCAGCCCAGGCAGCTTGGCAAGACCACGTCTCTACAATGGCCAACAAAATGAGCTGAGCGTGGTGGGGCACATCTGTCATTCTGGCCACTTGGAAGACCACAGCAGGAGCATCACCAGAGATCAGCCAGTGGAGTTCACTGTGGCTGAGAGTGGGAATCTGCACTCTGGTCTGGGCGACAGAGTGGGACTCCAACTCAGAATAATAATACCAACAACCACCATCACTACCACCACAGCCCCAGGCTGGGCTCACGGGCTCAGGCGAGTGGACAACCTGAGACTGCAAGTTCGATAGCAGCACGGGACATGGGGTGAGACATCGTATCAATCATCAAAAATAAATCCAACCATTAGCTGGGCCTGATGGTGCAGGCCTGTGGTTCCAGATACTCAGGGGTCCAAGTTGGGAGGATTGCCTGAGCCTGGCAAGTGGATTCTGTGGTGGCTGTGAGTGTGACCCTGAACTCTGGCCTGGGCAACAGAGCAGGATTCGGACTCCAAATAATAATAATCACCACCACCACCACCAAAAGCACCCCTGCTATCCAGCCCAAGGAGTCACCCTCAGGGAGAGGAGAGGAAAAGGCACTTTCCAGCTTATCATTCATGGGAGGTTTCAAAGGTGGTCACCGGGTATGTCCGTTCCATGCCTTCAGCCACGTGCCCCAGAAAGCCTGTCTTCACCCTCCACATCCATTCCCCACAGCAAAGATATGTGTGACCTCATGGAACAGATAGCCCCATCTAGGGCAGCTATCGGGAACAGAGCAATTAAAGCAGTCCTGCAATGCCACAGCCAGCCCAGGTTCCAATCGTTCTGTCTGCCACCTTCAGGCGGGGGAATGGCCCCTTCCTGTCACAATAACTGCATCGTCCCCTGCCCACACGGACCTTTCCCTGGGGAGCCGTGGACACCCATTGTGATGCACATGAGAGGTGTCTTATTTGTCGCCAGAGTCTCCATCAGCTGGACTGGGACATGGCAGCATGATCGTATCTCCTGGAACCTCGATATGTGGGACACATGCATTCCTCCTGCATTGGCTACCAAGCAGCTGGGACTCTGGGGACCACCACACCTGACTCAATTTTGGGGGCACTCACAGAGACAAGGACTGGTCACCTTCCTGGGCTGGTCTCTGACACCTGGGTTCAGGCAGTCTCGTGCCTTGGCAACACAAGGAGTGGGTCTGAAGGCAGTGTGCCATGGTGCCTGGGCTGAATTCGCACATTCTGTTGGTGGGAGCGATGCAAAGGAGTGCCAAAGGATGGAGGCCACCACATCCCGTGTAGCCGGGACTGTCGGTGCCACCAAGCATGACTCCATTGTTTGCGTTCTGGGGACCAACGAGTTCTCACAACATGCCCCAGGCTGGTCTCGAACTCCTGGGCTAAAGAGTTCACCTGCCTTGGTCTCCCAAAGCCACAGCCTGATTGCCTGCTGATCCACCATCTTACAGGAACTTTAGGCCATGATTAGGGCCTCCTTCCCAATTGATCTCTGTCTATTCAGGATGATCCCAACACCATACACAAATGGATGCTCTTCTTTTTTCTTAGTCGGATTTTCACTCCATCACCCAGGCTGGAGGGTGGTGTTTCACTCCCATCCACCGCAGCCTCGGCCCACCGGTCTCTGATGAGACATTCCCCAGCCTTCCGAGGAACCGGAATGACAGGCCTGTGCCACCACACCCTGCTCCTTTGGGATGGAGGGTTGAGATGAAGTCTTGCTGAGGTGCCCAGGCAGGTCATGGCCTGTGGGTTTGGGCTGGCTGCTGACCTCGGTCTCCCAAAGTGCTGGGATGACGAGGCTGAGCCCTTGAGCCCAGCCTCTAGTCTTTCTCAAAAATGAACCAGAAGGCCTGGTGCAGTGGCCCATGCCTGGAATCCCAGCACTCTGGTAGGCCATGAGGGAGGATGGCTGGATCCCAGGAGCCCAAGGCCTGCATGGGCCATGCAGGGAGACCCCATCTCTGCACTCATCCAAACAGGGGGTCTGGGGTCAAAGTGTCCGTTGTGCCAACCACTCCAGAGGCTGAGGTGGGAGAATCGCCAGAGTCTGTGATATCGAGTTTGGTGGCGAACTACGGTCCTGTCCCTGGGCCCCAGTCAGGTTCACAGAGCCAGACCCTGTCACCAAAAACATCAGAATCGTACACAGATTCTCAACTGCGTGTGATGTGTTCCTAGGGTGACTGACTTTAGAGCCAGTAAAAATGGTAATGGGGGGAAGAAATTTCCCTGGGTGAGAGATGTGTCCCTGGTCTTTCTTGGTTGAAGGTCCTCGTTGCTGAGACAAAGGGTCAGCCTGCAAGGGGCACGTTTCTCACCTCGGAGTGGAGAGCTGGCAGGAACCAGGACAGGGAGCCTGGGAACTCCCACACCAAAGTGGGAGGAGCCATGGTGGCATTGAGGCTGGAAGTTTCCAAGCTTGGGGTAGCCTAACATGTGGGGTTGGCGGAGGGGAAGGACTGAGTGTAGAAGATTTGCAGGAGAACGGATTTCTTTCTTTCTTTTTTTCTTCCTTCCTTTCTTTCTTTTCTTTTTCCTTCCTTCCTTCTTTCCTTCTTTCCTTCCTTCCTTCCTTTCTTTTCTTTCCTCACTAGATTGCCCAAGCTGCTATCAAACTTCCCAACTCAGGCCATTCTCTTGGCCTTGGCCTTCCAAACTGCTGCAATCTCAGGCTTTCAATTTGGTCGACATCCTGGTCTTCCTACCTGGTCTTGAACTCTGGGCCGGAGGCCATCCTCCTGCTGAGGCCTTCCCTCACCCATGGCTTTCTTGGTTTTACTTGGGGTTGAGGTGGGGGTCTCAAGCATTTGAGCTCTGGTCATCTTCCCTTCTTGGCCTCCCCGAGTGCTGAGGAGACAGGTGAGAGTCACCCGGGCGTCCTCCTCTCCAAATGTTTGAGAGTAAAGCCCTCCCTTTGCATGAGTTGAACCCTGGGAGGAGTGAGCAGTTAAACCCTGAGGAATGAGGTGGGCAAAGGTCTGGGTACCCCAGCGGAGACACATCCGTGCTGCAGGCACTCCCATGGTGTGGGCTCAGCAGGAGACTCTGGCTCCCCTCTCAGTGGTCCCGGGTCATCTGAAGGGAACAGGCCTCACAGTGGGATCCCGGGAGGGGTGTGAAGGCCATGCGTGGGGGCTCACGCCTGCCACCCCGGCACTTTGGGACTCTGATGCAAGAAGATGGCGAGAGCCCCCGCGTACGCAACAAGCCCGGGCACCTTGGCGAGACCTCGTCTCTATAAAAAGCAAACAAAAAGAGCCAAGCGTGGTGGTGCACACCTGTCGTTCCAGTCACTTGGGATAGCCTGAGCCCAGATGTTGGAGGCCGTGGTGGCCGAGAGCAGTCCCCTGTGCTCTGGTCTGAGTTACAGAGTGGGACTAAAACTCATAATAATAATGCCAACCACTACCACCACAACCACAGGCTGGGTTCAGGGGCTCAGCCTGCCATCCTGGCCCTTTGGAGGCCAAGACGAGTGGACGACCTGAGCCTGCAGGATCATGACCAGCCCGTGACACTTGGCTAGATCTCATTTTGGTCATCAAAAATACATCCAAAGACTAGCCAGGCGTGGTGGCGCAGGCCTCTGACTCCAAATAATAATAATCACCACCACTGCCACCCCCACCAACCCTGCCACCCAGCATGAAGAGTCATCCTCAGGATGGGAGAGGAAAGGCAATTTCCTGTCTTTCATTCACGGGAGGTTTCAGAGGTGGCAGCCAGGCACGTCTGTCCTGCATCTTCGTCAATAAGTTCCAGAAGACTTGCCTCCAATCTCCACACTCATGCCCCACGGGAAAGACTTGTGTGAGTTCATGGAACAGACAGCTCTGAGTTAGGGTGGCTGTAGGGCACAGAGTGATCAAGGATGTCTGACAATGTGGCCAGCCACATTTTGGTCACCCTGTCTGCCATGTTCAGGGGGGAGGGCCCCTTCCTCTCCCGATCACTCCATCATCCCCTGCCAACATAGACTTTCCCTGGCAAGCCATAGATGCCCATCATGACAAACGTGGGAGGCATCTCTGTCTGCCAGGCTGGGGCATGGTGGCAAGATCAGGTATCCTAGGGCCTCTATCTGAGGGGTTCAGGTGTTCCCCCTGCCTCGGCCCCGAGCAGCTGGGACTCTGTGGGCCACCACACCTGACTTGATTTTGGGGACCTCTTGCTGAGACAAATTCTGGCTACCTCACCCAGGCTGTTCTACAACCCTGGGTATCAGGGAGCATCCTGCCTTGGCCTCCCACGGAGTGGTGCTAATGGCTGTTAGCCACGATGCCCAACCAGGACTTTCACATGCTGTCAGCAGGGGTGACACAAAGGCCTATCCCAGAATGGAGGCCACCTCATCCCGTGTAGCTGGGATCGCGGGCACCACAAGGTGTGGCAGAGTGTTAGCATTCTGGGGAACAATGAGGTCTCACTTCATAGCCCAGGCTGAACTCGAACTCTTGGGATCCAATGGTACCCTACTTAGGCCTCCCTAAGGCACAGCCAGATTGACTGCCCATCCACTGTCTTTCAGGAACTCTAGGCCCAAGAATGGGGTCTCCTTCCAATAAGATCTCTGTTCACGATGATCCCAACTGCATACACAAATGGATGCTCTTCTTCTTTCCTTTTTTCTTTTTTTTGGTTGGGGGGTGGAATCTCACTCTGTCACCCAGACTGGAGTGCAGTGGCCACTCCTGGCCACTGTAACCTCGACCTTCTGGGCTCCGGCGATCCTTCCACCTCAGCCTTCCAAGTAGCTGGAACTACAGGTGTGCACAACCACGCCGAACTAATTTTTTAAATTTATTGTAGAGATGAGGTCTCGCCTGCCCAGGTGGGTCTCAAACCCACAGACTCAGGCAATGCACTCACCTCAGCCTCCCAAAGGCACAGGATTACAGGCTGAGCCACCGAGCCCACCTTACCTTTTTTTCTTTGAGTCATAGTCTCATTCAATCACCCAACCTTAAGGGCAGTGTCTCAGTTCTGGTCACCGCAGCCTTGGTCTGTCGGACTCCGGCTAACCTTTCCACGGCCTTCAGAGGAAACAGAACAAGAGGCAGGCATCACCACACACAGCTCATTTGGGATGGATGGTGGAGATGAGGTCTCGTGTGGGTCTTGGGCCATGGGCTTGGGACAGTTGCTGGAATCTGCCTCCCGAAGGGCTGGGATGATGAGGCTGAGTCCCAAGCCTGGCCACGAACCTTCATCGAAAATGAACCAGAAGGCCTGGTGCAGTGGCCCATGCCTGAAATTCTAGTGCTCTGGGAGTCTGAGGTGGGAGGATGATTGGAGACCAGGAGCCCAAAGCCAGCCTGGGCCACACAGGGAGATCCCATCTCGGCACTCTGGGGTCAAGGTGCACGTAGTGCTGGCAACTCTAGAGGCTGAGGCAAGAGGTTCACCAGAACCCGTTATTAGGAGGCTAGTGGTTAATGGTGGTAGTGTCTCCAGGCCCCAGCCTGGGGCACAGAGTCAGACCCTGCCTCCAAAACGTTCAGAATTGTAAACAGATTCTCAACTGCACATGGTGTGTTCACAGGGTAACAAGTTTTAGAGCCAGGAAAAATGGGATCGAGGAAAAATTCCTGCAGGTGAGAGATGTGTCCCTGGCCTTTCTTGGCAGAAGATCCTCATTGCTGAGTCAAAGGATCAGTTTGCCTGGGTCCCATTTCTCATGTAGGAGAAGAGAGCCAGCAGGAATCCAGCAAGAGAGTCTCAGGAACTCCTACACCAATGTAGAGTCAGCAATTGGGGGGTGTTGGGGCTGGAGGTGTGAAGCTTGGGGGAACCCCACAGTTGGGGGCAGGAGGGGAAGGACTGAGAGCAGAAGGTTTGCAGGAGAATGGATTTCTTTCTATCCTTCTATCTTTCTTATTTTCCTTTCTTTCTTTCTTTTCTTCTTTCTCTCTCTCTCTCTCTTTCTTTCTTTCTTTTTTTTTCTTTCCCCACTAGCTTGCCAGGCTGCTCTCAAACCACCCAACTCTGGCCAATATCTCAGCCTGGCCCTCAAAACCTGATGCCATCACAGGCTTTCTATTTAATCGATATCCTGGTCTTCCTGTCTGGTCTTGAACTCTGGGCCAGAGTTGATACTCCTGCCATGGCCTGCACTCAGCCAAGGTTTTCTGGGTTTTGCTTGGGTCGAGGTGGGGGATTGCTATTGTGTCCTTCCTGGTCTCAAGCTCCCAGCCTCAGGCCATCTTCCCATCTCAGACTCCCCGAGTGCTGAGGAGACAGGTGTGAGTCACCCGGCCATTCCCCCAATGAAGGCTGGAGAGTCACACCCTCCCTTCCAGAAGGCAACCCCTTGGAGGAGTGAGCAGCTCCATTGTGAGGAATGAGGGGTGGGTGCCCCAGTGGAGGGGTGGGTGCCCTGGTGGAGACACACCTCTCACCCAGGCACTCCCCCGGGTAAGGCTTGGTGGATGACTCTGGCTGCTCGGAGTCTGTGGTCCCGGGTCATCTGAAGGAAACGGGCCTTGCAGTGGGGCCCAGAGAGGTGTGTGATGGCCGAGAGGGGGCTTATGTGTGTTACACTGGTGTTTGGGAGGCCGAGGCAAGAAGAAGACTTTAGCCCCTGGGTTCAGGACAAGACTGGGCACTTTGGTGAGACCTTGTCTCTACAAAAAAACCAACAAAATGAGCCCTGTCTCCAAAAACATCAGAATAGTACACAGATTCTCAACTGCGTGTGGTTAGTTCACAGGGTGACTGGCTTTAGAGCCAGGAAAAATGGAATTGGAAGGGGGAGAAAGGTCCGGGGTGAGGGATGTGTCCCTGGCCTTTCTTGGCATAAGGTCTTTGTTGCCGAGTCAGAGGGTTGGCTTGCCCAGGGAACATTTCTCACCTCAGAGAGGAGAGCCAACAGGAACCGGCCAACGAGCTTCGGGAATTCCCACACCAAAGCAGGGGCAGCCCATTTGGGGGTGTTGGGCTGGAAGGTGTCGAGCTTGGGGGACCCTCACCTGAGGGGTTGTGGGGGGGAAGGCCTGAGGGCAGAAGGTTTGTAGGAGAATGGATTTCTTTCTTTCTTTCCTTTCTTCTTTCTTTCTCTCTTTCTCTCTTTCTTTCTTTCTTTCTTTCTTTCTTTCTTTCTTTCTTTCTTTCTTTAATCACTAGGTTGCCCAGGTTGATCTCAAACCACCCAACTCAGTCCATCCTCTCGACCTTGGCCTCCCAAACTGCTGTGTTCACAGGCTTTTCCATTTGGTCAACATCCTGGTCTTCCTGCCTGGTCTTGAACTCTGGGCAGGAGGTGATACTCCCACTGAGGCCTGCTCTCAACCAAGGTTTTCTAGATTTAGCTTGGAGTCATATTGGGGGCTTGTAATGTTGTCAAGCCTGGTCTCGAGCTCCAGGACTCTGGTCATCTTCCTGTCTCAGCTTCTCAGAGTGCTGAGGAGGCAGGCGTGAGTTGCCTGGCCATCCCCACCCTCCTGAAGTTTTGAGAGTCAGGTCCTCCCTTTCCCTGAGGTGGCCCCTGGAGGTGCCAGTGGGCCAAACCTGGGGAACGAGGCAGACAGTGAGGTTGGTGCCTGGATGGAGAAACGTCCCTGTGACAGGTACTCACCCCAGAGTCACCTCAATGGTCGAATTTAGCCACCCTCTCCGGGGTCCCTGGTCTTTGGAAGGGAGCGGGCCTCGTGGTGGAGCCACGATGAGGTGGAGGCCAGGCATGGGAGTTCACGTGTGGCATCCCAGTGCTCTGGGATGCCAAGGCCAGAGGATGGTCTGAGCCTCCAGGTTTGAGAAAACCCCGGGCAACTTGACAAGGCCTTGTCTCTAAAAGAAGCCAAAAAGCAAGTAGACGTGCTTTGTTACCGCCACTTAGGAGGCTGCGGGGGAGGATCGGTGGAGCCCAGCGTGTAGAGGCCATTGAGTCCAAGAGCAGGCCCTTGTTCTCCAACTTGGGCAACAGAGCCAGACTCTGACTCAAAATAGTAATACCAACCACCACCACCACCATAAACACATGCCAGGCTCAGGGGCTCAACCTTGTATCCCAATACTTTGGAGGCCCAGGCATGTGGACGGCCTGAGGCTGTGGTTTTGATACCAGCTCAGGACATGGGGCAAGACGTCATCTCAGCCATCAACAATAAATCCAAAGTTTAGTTGGGAATAGTGGTGCAGGCCTGTGGTTCCAGTCAATAGGGGGACCAAGCTGTGAGGATCACCTGAGCCCAGTGGTGGAGTCTGCGGTGGCTGTGAGCGTGGCCCTGTGCTTCGGCATGGGCGATACAGCAGGATTCTGACTCCAAATAATAAAAATCACCACCACCACCACCACCACGACCACCCCTGTGACCCAGCACAAGGAGTCACCCTCAGGGATGGGAGAGGAAACAGCACCTTCCAGCCCATCATTTGCAGTTGATCTCAAAGGTTGCCAACTGGCACATCCCTGCCATGCCTTCGGCCATGAGCCCCAGAAGGCCTGCCTCCACCCTCCACACTCATGCCCTACAGAAAAGACATGTGTGAGCTCATGGAACAGAAGGCCCAGAAGCAAGGCCGCCATCAAACACAAAGTGATCAAGGCAGACGGGCAATGCAGTGGCCAACTAAGTTTCCTGTCGCCTGTCGCCACCTTCTGGCAGAGGGAGGACTCGTCACGCTCCCAAACACTCCATCATCCTCCACCAACACGGACCTTTCCCTGGGGAGCTTTAGACACCTGTTGTGACACTCATGGAAGGCATCTATTTTGTCCTCAGAGTCTCCTTCTGCCGGACTGGGGTGCGGTGGCATGATCATGATTACCGGGGCCTCAACCTGTGGGTCTCATGAGGTCCTAATGCCTCTGCCCCCAAGCAGCTGGGATCCAGGTACCACCATGCCTGACTCTATTTTGGGGATCTATCTCCAAGATGAGGTCTGGCCATGTCGCGTGGGCTGGTCTTTGAACACTGGGCTCAAGAAGCCTCCTGCCTCTGCCTCCTAGGGCACAGGGCTGATGTCCGTGAGCCATTGTACCTGGCCTGGACTCACACATTCTGTCAGTGGAGGTGATGCAAAGGAATGACCAGGGACAGAGGCCACTGCATACCATATATCCGGGACCACAGGCGCCAACATGCATGACTCCAGAGTTTGCATTCAAGGGAGAGATAAGGTCTTGCTACATGGCCCAGGTTGGTCTTGAACTCCAGGCTCCAGCAGTCCCCCACTTCAGACGCCAAAAGCCACAACCCGATTGTCCATTGATCGACTGTCTTTCAGGACCACTAGGCCCAAGGCTGCAGCCTCCTTCACAAATGATCTCTGTCTGTTCACGATTATCCCAACTCCATTCACAAATGGATGCTGTTCTTTTTTTCTTTTCCCTTTATTTCATTTAGTCAGAGTCTCACTTCTTCCTCTCCTGATAACTCTATCATCCCCCGCCCACACGGACCTTTTCCTGGGGAATTGTGGACACCCATCTTGATGAACATAGGATGTGTCTTTTTTGTTGCCAGAGTCTTCGTTGGCAGGGATGGGGTGCAGCAGAATGATCATGACTACTGGGGCTTTGACCTATGGTGCTCAGGTGGTCCTCCCACCTAGGTTCCTGTGTGCCCGGGACTCTAGGGGCCACCACACCTGACTCAATTTTGGGGACCACTCACAGAGATGAGGTCGGCCAATTTTGCCTGGGCTGGTCTCTGACACCTGTGCTCAGGCAGCCTCCTGCCTTGGCCTCCCAGGGCACGGTCCTGACGGCCATTACCCAGGCTGCCCGGACAGGAATCACACTTTCTGTTGATGGGGGTGATGCAAAGGAATGCCCAGGGATGGAGGCCACTACATCCCATGTAGCAGGGATCACATGCGCCACCATGTGCAACGCCATTGTTTGTATTTGGGGAGCAAATTGTTTGTATTTGGGGAGCAATGAGATCTCGCTATGTGTCCAAGGCTGGCCTCAAATTCCCAGGCTCCAACGGTGCCCCACCTTAGGCTCCCATAGTCACAGCCCGATTGTGTGCCGCTCCACTGTCTTTCAGGAACTCTAGGCCCAAGGCTGGGGCCTCTTTCCCAAATGATCTCTGTCTGTTCATGATGATCCCAACTCCATACACAAATCAATGTGCTTCTGTTTTACCTTTTGTCCTTTTTTTCTTTGAGTTAGAGTCTCCCTCCATTGCCCAGGCTGGAGGGTGGTGCCTTGCTCCCAGTCACTACTGGCTCGGCCCACCAAGCACTGGGCAAGCCTTTTCCCAGCCTTGTGAGGAGCCAGAACGACAGGCATATGCCTCCATGTCTGGCTCATTTGGGATGAATGGTAGAGATGAGGTCTCACCATGGTGCCCAGGGAGGTCTCAGCCCACAGGCTCAAGCTGGTCACAGGTCTTGGCCTCCCAAAGCACTGGGATGACAAGGCTCAACCCCCGAGTCCAGCCTCTATCCTTCATTGAAAACGAATCATAAGGTTGGGCATGGCAGCCCACGCCTTCAATCCCAGTGCTCTGGGAGGCCGAGGTGTGAGGACCACAGGAGCCCAGGAGCCCAAGGCCAGCCTGGGACACACAGGGAGTCCCCGTCTTCACAACCATCCAATCAGGTGGAGATGCCCATCATCCTTGCCACTCCAGATTCTGAGGAGGGAGGATCACCCGTGATTTCTAGGCTGGTGGTGAACAATTGTTGTGTGCCCAGGCCCCAGACTGAGCCAAAAAGCCAGACCCTGTCTCCAAAAATTATCTCAACTGTGCATTGTGTGTTCACAGGGTGGCTGGCTTTACAGCCAGTAAAAAATCAGATTGAGGGTGAAGAACTGTCCCTGGGTGAGGGATGTGTCCCTGGCCTTTCTTGGCAGAGGTTCTTGTTGCGAAGGCAGAGGGTCAGCCTGCCTGGGGCACATTTCTCACCTCAGAGAGGAAAGTCAGCAGGAACATGGCCAAGGAGGTTTGGGAGCTCCTGCACCAAATAGGGGGCAGCCATTAGGGGGTGGGTTGGGGCTGGTTGGTGCCGAGCTTGGCAGACACTCACATGTGTGTAAGGTGGTGGTGGAAGGACTGAGAGAGGAAGTTTTGCAGGAGAATGGATTTCTTTCTTTCTCTCTTTCTCTCTTTCTCTCTCTCTTTCTTTCTTTCTTTCTTTTTTCTTTCTTTCTTTCTTTCTTTCTTTCTTTCTTTCTTTC
>NW_007252918.1:1098789-1197225 GCF_000164805.1 Carlito syrichta
TCCGCCTCAGCCTTCCGAGTAGCTGGAATTACAGGCATGCGCTGCCATGCCCGGCTGATTTTTTTATTTATTGTAGAGATGAGTTCTCACTGCCCAGGCGGGTCTTGAACCAGCGGGCTCAGGTAATCCACTCACATCAGCCTCCCAAAGATGCAGGATTACAGGCTGAGCCACCAAGCCCGGTTTCTTTCTTTCTTTCTTTCTTTCTTTCTTTCTTTCTTTCTTTCTTTCTTTCTTTCTTTCTTTCTTTCTTTCTTTCCTTCCTTCTTTCTTTCCTTCTTTCTTTCTTTCTTTCTTTCTTTCCTTCCTTCCTTCTTTCCTTCCTTCCTTCCTTCCTTCTTTCTTTCTTTCCTTCCTTCTTTCTTTTCTTCCTTCCTTCTTTCTTTCTCTTTCTTTCTTTCTTTCTTTCTCTTTCTTTCTTTCTTTCTTTCTTTCCTTCTTTTCTTTCCTTCTTTTCTTTCCTCACTAGGTTCCCCAGGCTGCTCTCAAACACCCCAACTCAGGCCATCCTCTCAGCCTGGGCCTCCAAAACTGCTGCAATCACAGACTTTCCATTTGGGCGACATCCGGGTTTCATGCTTGCTCTTGATCTCTGGGCTGGAAGCAATCCTCCCACCGAGGCCTGCCCTCATCCAAAGATTTCTGGGTTTTGCTATGGGTTTACGTGGGGGCTTGCTGTGGTGACCAGACTGATCTCGAGCTCCCGGACTCTGACCATCTTCCCATCTCGGCCTCCTCAAATGCCGAGGAGACAAGCATGACTTGCTCAGCCATCCCAATCGCCTCGAATGTTTGAGAGTCATGCCCTCCCTTTCACCAAGTTGGCCCCTGGGAGGATCAAGTGGGTCAACCCTGGGGAACAAGGCAGGTGGAGGGATGGCCGACCCTGTGGAATACACCCCTGTGACAGTTTCTCCTCTTGGGAAGGCTCAGTGGATGACTCTGACTGCCCTCTCTGGTGCCCAGGATCGTCTGAAGGGAGCAGGCCTCACAGTGGGCCTCTGAGAGGGATGTGAAGGCTGGACTTGGGGACTCACGCTTGTCACCCAGTGGTTTGGAAGGCCAAGGCAAGAGGATGGCGTGATCTCCCGCATTCGAGACCAGCCCAGGCACCTTGATGATACCTTGTCTTTACAAGAAACAAACAAAATGAGCAGAGCGTGATGGTCCATGCCTGTCTTTCCAGCCACCCAGGAGGCCACAGCGGGATGATAGCCTGAGCACAGCTGGTGGGGGCTGTGGTGTCCAATTGTGGGCCCATGTGCTCCATCCTGGGCAACAGAGCGTGATTTCAACTCAGAATAATAATACCAACCACAACCACCACAACCACAGGCCAGTCTCAGGGGCTCAGCCAGAATGCCGGCCCTTCAAGTGTGAGGTGAGTGGACGGCCTGAGCCTCTGGTACCAGACCAGCCCAGGACCCAGGGTTCGACCTCATCTCGGCCATCAAAAATATATCCAAATATTAGCTGGGTGTGGTGTCGCAGGCCTGTTTTTTCAGCCACTTGGGGGGATGAGGCAGGAGGATTGCCTGAGCCTGGCAGGTGGAGTCTGTGGTGGTCGTGAACTAGCCCCTGCATTCCGGCCTGGGTGACAGAGCGGGATTCCGACTCCAAACAATAATTCTACCACTGCCACCACCCCTGTCACCTAGTTCGAGGAGTCACCCTTAGGGATGAGAGACAAAAAGGCACTTCCCCACATGTCAATCACCAGAGGTTTCAAAGGTGGCCACTGGGCACATCTGCCCTGCACCTTCAGCCACACTTCCCAGTAGGCCTGCCTCCACCCTCCACACTCGTGCCCCACATCAAAGATGTGTGTGAGCTCATGGAACAGATGGCCCCAAGATAGGGTGGGGGTCAGGCACTGATCGTTCAATGAGCACCACGAATGACACGATTTTGGGGACCTTTCACCAAGATGAGGTCTGCCCACTACACCCAGGCTGGTCTCTGAAAACTGGGTCTCAGGCAACCTCCCACCATGGCCTCCCCAGGAGCTGAGCTGATGGCCTTGGGCCAGAGCGCCTGGCCTGGACTCGCACATTCTGTCAGTGGGGTGACACAAGGAATGCCTGAGGATTGAGGCCCCACATCCTGTGTAGCCAGGGCGACGGGGCCACCATGGGCAACTCCAGTATTTGCATTCTGGGGAGCGACGAGGTCTGAATATATGTCCCCAGCTCCTGCAGTCCCCCACCTTGGCCTTCCAAAGCCACAGCCCAATTGTCTGCCGAATCATCATCTTTTGGGAGCTCTAGGCCCAGGGCTGGGACCTCTTTCCCAAATGATCTCTATCTGTTCACAATGAGCCCAACTCCAAACACAAATGGATGCTCTTCTTTTTTTTCCATTCTCCCTATTTTTCTTTGAGTCAGAGTTTCACTCAATCACCCAGGCTGGAGGAAGGTGGCTCGCTACCAGCCACCAGAGCATTGGCCTGCCAGGCTCCAGTGAACCTTTCCCCAATCTTCAGAGGAGCCAGAATGACAGGCGTGTGCAACCACACCATCTCATTAGGGATAGATGGTAGAGATGAGGTCATGCTGCAGTGCTCAGGGGGGTCTTGACTCAAGGGCTCAGGCCGGTCGCTGGTTCAGCCTACCAAAGTGCTGGAATGATGAGGCTGAGCCCTCAAGGATGACCTTGATCATTCATCAAAAATGAACCAGAATGCCTGGCATGAAGGACCACACCTAGAATTCCTGTGCTCTGGTAGGCTGGGGCAGAAGGATGGCTACAGCCCCAGAGCCCAAGGCCTGCCCAGGCCATGCAGGGAGACCCTGTCTCTGCACCAATACAAACAGGGGGTCTGGGGTTGAGATGCCCATCATCCCATCCACACTGGCGGCTTGGTGGGATGATCACTGGAACCCGCGATTTCAAAGCTGGAGGTGAAAGACAGTCATGTCCGTGGGCCCCAGCCTAGGCCACAGAGCCAGACCCTGTATCCAAAAACATCAGAATCATACACAGATTCTCAACTGCACGTGGTGTGTTCACAGGGCGACTAGCTTTAGAGCAAAGAAAAATGAGATTGAGGGGAAAGAAATGTCCCTGAGTGAGGGATGTATCCCTGGGCTTTCTTGGTGGGAAGTCCTCATTTATGAGTCAGAGGGTCAGCTTGCCTGGAGCACGTTTCTCACCATGGAGAGGAGAGAAGGCAGGACCCCAGCTAGGGTGCCTCAGGAATTTTTGCACCAAATCAGGGGGAGATATTGGGGATGGTTGGGTCTGGAAGCTGCTGAGCTTGGGGAAAATTCACATTTGATGGGGGCGGGGAGGAAAAGACTGAGGGAAGAATGTTTGCAGGAAAGTGGATTTCTTCTTTTTTTTCTTTTCTTTCTTTCCTCCTTTCTTTCTTTAGTTCTTTCCTTTCTTCCAACCTCCTTTCCTTCCTTCCTTCCTTCCTTCCTTCCTTCCTTCCTTCCTTTCTTTCTTTCTTTCTTTCTTTCTTTCTTCTTTCTTTCTTTCTTTCTTTTTTTTCTTTCCTCTCCAGGCTGCCAAGGCTGCTCTCCAATCACCCAACTCAGGTCATCCTCTCGGTCTGAGCCTCCCAAACTGCTGCGATCAGAGGCTTTCCATTTGGTCAACATCCTGGTCTTCCTGCCTATTCTTGAACTCTAGACCGGAGGTGATCTTCCTGCCAAGGAGTGCCCTCACCCAAGGTTTTCCAGGTTTCACTTGGGGTCGAGGGGGGTCTTGCAATGGTGTACAGCCTGGTCTCGAGTACCTGGGCTCCAGCTATATTCCCGTCTTGGCCTCCCCCAGTGCCAAGGAGCCAGTCCTGAGTCTCCCAGGCATCCCCATTCCACTGAAGGTTTGAGTGCCATGAGACATGCCCTGCCTTGCCTTGAGGCAGGCCCTGGGAGGAACATGCGGTACACTCTGGGGAACAAGACCGGTGGAAGGGTGGGTGCCCTGGCTGAGACACACCCCTGCCCCAGTCACTCCCCCTGGAGAGGACTTGGCGGATGACTTCAGCCACCCTCTCCAGGGTCCTGGATCATCAGAAGGGATCAGGGTGTGAGGTGGGACCCCAAGAGGGGTGTGGAGGCTTGGCACAGGGGCTAACCCATGTCATCCCAGTGCTCTGTGAGGCCTAGGTGAGTGATAGCCTGAGTCCCAGTGTTCGAGATCAGCCCAGGCACCTCGGGGAGACCTCATCTCTATAAGATGCCAAAAAAAGAGCAGAGCATGGTGGCTCACGCCTATCATTCTGGACACTTGGGAGGCCATGGCAGGAGGATAGCCTGAGCCAGCCGGTGGAGGCCACAGTGGCCAAAAGTGGACACCTGTGCTCTGGCCTGGGCAACAGAGCGGGACTCCGACTCAGAATAATAATGCCAACCACCACCACCATCACAACCACAGGCTGGGTTCAAGGGCTCAGCCTGGAATCCTGGCCCTTGGGAGGCCAAGGTGAGAGGATGGACTGAGTCCCTGGTTTGACACCTGCCCAAGACATGGGGTGAGATCTCACCTCAGCCATCAAAAATAAATCAAAAGATTAGCTGGGTGTGGTGACGCAGTCCTGTGATTCCAGTCACTCGGCAGGCCAAAGCGGGAGGATTGCCTTAGTTCGGCAGGAGGAGTCTGCATTGGCAATGAGTGTGCCCCTGCACTCTGACCTGAGCAACAGAGCAGGATTCCAACTCCAAATAATTATAATCACCACTACCAGCACCACCACCACTCCTGACAGCCAGGACGAGGAGTCAACCTCAGGGATGGGAGTGGAAAAGCATTTTCCAGCCTGTCGTTCATGGAAGGTTTCAAAGGTGGCCACCGGTCACGTCCACCATGCACCTTCAGTCACACATCCCAGAAGCCCTGCCTCCACCCTCCACATCGTGTCCCATGGCAAAGAGGTGTGTGAGCTCATGGAACAGATGGCATCAAGTTAGGGTCACCATCGGGCATAGAATGATCAAGGTGGTCCAGAAACACCTCAGCCAGCCCAGGTTCTGGTCACCTGGTCTGCCACTTTCAGGTGGGGTTAGCACACCTTCCTCTCCTGATCAATCTATCGTCCCCCTCCCAAGTGTACATTTCCCTGGGGAGCCATGGATGCCCACCGTGATGCACGTGGTGGGTGTCTTTTTTGTTGCCAGAGTCTCTGTCAGTTGGGCTGGGGCATGGCAGCACAATCTTGGCTCCTGGGGACTCAATCTCCTGGACTCAGGTGGTCTTCCCATCTCTGCCTCCGAGTAGCTGGGACTCCTGTGGCCAACACACAAGACTCGATTTTGGGGACCTTGCAGCGAGACGAGTTCTGGCCACATACCTGGGCTGCTCTCTGACCCCAGGTCTCAGGCAGCTTCCACCTCAGGCTTCCAGGGCTCGGGGCTTATGGCTGTGAGCCACGGCACCTGGCCTGGGCTCGCACATGCTGTCAGCATGGATGATGCAAAAGCATGCCCCGGGATGGAGGCCAGCACATTCCGTGTAGCTGGGGCTGCAGGCACCACCACTCACTACTTGTGTGTTTGCATTCCAAGGAAAGACAAGTCTCGCTACATGCCCCAAGTTGCACTTGAACATCCAGGCTCCAGCTGTCCCCTATCTTGGCCTCCCAAACCACAGCCTGATTGTCTGCTGATCCACCATCTTTCAGGAACTCTACGCCCCAGGTAGAGACCTCCATCCCTAATGATATCTGTCAGTTCACAATGATCCCAACTGCATACACAAATGGATGCTCTTATTTTATTTCCTTATTTTTTTTAGTGGAGTCTCACTCCGTCCCTCAGGTTGGAGGGTGGTGGCTTGCTCCCGGGCACCGCAGTTTCTCCCTGACAGGCTCCAGTGAGCCTCCTCCCTGGCCTTCCAAGGAGCCAGAATGACAGGTGCATGCCACCACGCCCAGCTCTTTTGGGATGAAGGTTAGAGACAAGGTCTTGCTGATTTGCCTAGGCATGTCTTGGACCCATGGGTTTGGGCTGGCCACAGATCTCAGCCTCCCAATGCACTGGGATGACGAGACTGTGGCCCAGAGCCAGGCATCTATCCTTCTTCCAAAACAAACCAGAAGCCCGGTAATGGCGGCCCATGCCTGGAATCCCAGTGCTTTTTGTATGCTGATTGGGGAGAATGGCTGATGCTCAGGAGCCCAAGGCCAGTACAAACCACGCAGGAGACCCTGTCTCCATACCCATCCAAACAGGGTGTCTAGGGTTGTGGTGCCCCTCGTCCTGGCCACTCTGGAGGCTGGGGTGGGAGGATCACCGGAGCCTGCGATTTCTAGGTTGGTGGTGAATGACCGTCATGTCCCCAGGCCCCAGCCGGGGTCAAAGAGCCAGACCCTGTCTCCAAAATCATCAGAATCATACAGAGACTCTCAACTGCGCATGGTGTGTTCAAAGGGCGACTGGCTTGAAAGTCAGAAAAAATGTAACTGGGCAGGGAAGAAGTGTCCCTGGGTGAGGGTTGTGTCCCTGGACTTTCTTGGCTGAAGGCCCTCATTGCTGAGTTGGAGGGCTGGGCTTCCTGGGTCACGTTTCTCACCTCCAAGAGGAGAACCGGCAGGAACATGGCCAGGGATCCTCGGGAAATCCTGCACCAAAGCAGAGGCAGTCACTTTGGGGGGTTGGGGCAGAAACATGCCGATCTTCGGGGACCCTCACATGCGGGGGGCTGGGGAGGAAACACTGAGAAGAAAGTTTACAAGAAAATGCATTTCTTCCTTTCTTCCTTTCTCTTTCTTTATTTTCCTCTCTTGTTTCCACACTAGGTAGCCCTGGCTGCACTCACACCTCCCAACTTGGTCCTTGCTCTCGTCCTCAGCCTCCCAAACTGCTGCAATCACAGGCTTCCCATTTGGTAAACACCCTGGTCTTCCTGCCTGATTTTTAACTCTGGGCCTGAGACGATCCTCCCACCAAGCCCTGCCCTCACCCAAGGTTTTCTGGGTTTTGCTTGGTGTCGAGTTGGGGGATTGCTGTGGTGTCCAGCCTGGTCTCAGCTCTTGGGTCCAGCCATCTTCCTGCCTCGGCCTCCCCGATGCCGAGAAGACAGGCGTGAGTTGCCTGGCCAAGCACCACAAGGCTGTTTGAGAGTCACGCCCTCCCTTCCCCTGAGGTAACCACTGGGTGGTGCAACTGGGTCCACCCTGGGGAATGAGGTGGGTGGAGAGGTGGACCTCCTGGTGGAGACATGCCCCTGCTTCAGGCACCTCCCCCAGGACAGCCTCAGCAGTTTACTCCAGCTGCCCTCCCTGGGGTCCAGGGTTGTCTGATGGCAGCAAGATTCACAGTGGAGTCCCGAGAGAGATGTGGAGGATGGGCATGTGGGTTCATGCCTGTCACCCTTAAACTTGGGATGCTGGGGCCAGAGGATGGCCTGAGTCCTCTAGGTCTAGACAAGATTGGGACACTGGGAAAGACCTCATCTCAACCATCAAAAATAAATCCAAACATTAGCTGGGCAGGGTGGCACAGGTCTGTGGTTCAAGCCACTTGGGGGGCCGAGATGGGAGGATTGCCTGAACTAGGAAGGTGGAGTTTGCAGTGGTCAGTGGCGGTTTGCATGACCCTGGACTCCCACCTGGGTGACAGAGTGGGATTCCGACTCCAAATAATAATCAACACCACCACAACCACCACCACCACCACCCCTGCCACCCAGGACGAGGAGTCACCCTCAGGGGTGGGATAGGAAAAAACACTTTCCAGTCTGTTGTTCACAGGAGGTTTCAAAGGTGGCCACCAGGCACGTTCATCCCATTCTTTTGGCCACATGCCCTTGAAGGCCTGCCTCCATCTTCCACACTCTTGCCCAATGGCAAAGACGTGAGTGAGCTCACGGAAGAGATGGCCCCAAGCTTTGCCAGCCTTTGGGCAGAGAGTGATCAAGGCAGTCCAGCAACAACACAGCCAGCCCAGGTTCCGGTCGCCAGTCAGCCACCTTAAGGCAAGGGGAGGTTCTCTTTCTCTCCTGATCACTCCATCATCTCCCACCCACTCTGACCTCTCCCTCAGGGCTGTGGAGGACCGTGGTGATGCATGTGTGAGGCGTCTTTTGTCCCTGGACTCTCCGTTGGCTGGGCTGGGGCAGAATGGTATGATCATGACTTTGGGTACCAGCACCCTGACTCGATTTGGGGGACCTCATGCTGAGATGAAGTCTGGCTATGTCTCCCGAGCTGGTCTCTGACACCTGGGCACAGGCAGCCTCCCACTTCAGCCTCCCAGGGCACAAGGCTGATGGCCATGAGCCATGGTGCCTGACCTGGACTCGCACATGCTGTTGGTGGGGGAGACACAAAAGCAGGCTCCAGGACGGAGGCCACTGCATCCCGTGTAGCTGGCACCACTGGTGCCACCACACGTTCCTTGAGTGTTTGCATTCTGGGGAGTGATGAGATCTCGCTATGTGGCCCAGGCTGGTCTCAAAGTCCTGGGCTCCAGTGGACCCCTACCTGGGCCTCCCAAAGTCACAGCCCAATTGTCTGCCAAACACAATCTTTCGGAAAATCTAGGCCCAAGGTTGGCTCCTCCTTCCCAAATGATCTTTGTCAGTCAACCTTGATCTCAACCCCATAGACAAATAGATGCTCTACTGTATTTCCTTTTTTCCTTTTTTTCTTTGAGTTGGAGTCTCACTCTGTCGCCCAGGTTGGAGGGCAGTGGCTCTCTCCTGGCCACTGCAGCTCCGGGCTGCCAGGTTCCAGCGAGCCTTTCCCCAGCCTTTGGAGTAGCTGGAATGAAAAGTGCATGCCACCACGCCCAGCTCACTTGGGTTGGAAGGTAAGGGTGAGGTCTCGCCAAGGTGCCCAGGTGGATCTCGACTCATGGGCTCTGGCTGGCCACTGACCTCAGTCTCCCAAAGCACTGGAATGATGAGGCTGAGCCCCTGAGCCTGGCTGTGATCCTTCATCCAAAACCAACCAGAACACCTGGCGTGGCGGCTCATGCCTGGAATCCCAGTGCTCTGTAAGGCCGAGTCAGAAGGATGGCTGGAGCCCAGGAGGCCTAGTCCAGCATGGGCCACGCAGGGAGAACCTGTCTCCACACCCATTCAAACAGGAGGTCTGGGGTCGAGGTGCCCATCATCACGGCCACTCCAGAGACTGAGGCGGTAGGATTGCCAGAGCCTGCTATTTTGAGACTGACAGTGAATGATGGTCATGTCACCAGGCACCAGCATGGGCCACAGAGCTAGACCCTGTCTCCAAAAACATCGGAATCATACACAGATTGTCAACTGCGCCTGGTTATAGTTAGTTCACAGGGTGACTGGTGTTAGAATCAAGAAAAATGGGATTGGTGGGGAAGAAATGTCCCCAGGTGAAGGATGTGTCCCTGGAATTGCTTGGCAGAAGGTCCTCGTTATCGAGTTGGAAGGTTGGCCTGTCTTGTGTACATTTCACACCTCAGAGAGAAGAGCCAGCAGGAACCCCGCCAGGGAGTCTTGGGAAATCCTACACCAAAGCAGAAGCAGCCATTTGGGGGATAGGGACTGGAAAGTGCCAAGCTTTGGGGACCCTCACATGTGGTGGGGGTAGGGTGAGAAAGAAATGAGGGCAGAAGGTTTGTAGGAGAATGGATTTCTTTCTTTCTTTCTTTCTTTCTTTCTTTCTTTCTTTCTTTCTTTCTTTCTTTCTTTCTTTTCTTTAATCACTAGGTTGCCCAGGCTGTTCTCAAAATTTCCAACTCTTGCCATTCTCTTGTTTTGGGCCTCCCAAACTCCTGTGATCACAGACTTTCCATATGGTCGACATCCTGGTATTCCTGCCTTGTCTTCAATTCTGCACCGGAGATAAACTTGCTGGAGATGCCTGCCCTCACCCAAGGTTTTCTGACTTTTGCTTGGGGTCAAGGTGGAGGCTTTCTATGGTGTCCATCCTGGTCTCAAGCACCCAGGATCTGGCCATCTTCCTGTATCATCCTCCCCAAGTGCCTAGGTGACAGGAATGAGTCACCCCAGAGTCCCCATCCACCATTGATTTGTGAGTTACACCCTCTCTTTCCCCAAGGTGGCCCCTGGGATGGGGTGAATGGGTGAGCCCTGGAGAAGAAGGTGGGCCGGGGGGTTTACACCCCAGTGGAGACACACCCCTCCAACAGGCACTCCCCCTGGGAGGGCTCGGCAGGCGACTCTGGTCGCCATCTCCAGGGATGTGGGTCCTTGGAAGGGATCAGGACTCACGGTGGGTCTCTGAGAGGGGTGTGGAGGCCTGTCATCCTGGTGCTCTGGGTGGCCGAGGCGAGAGGATGTCCTAAGCCCCAGGTGCAATACCAGCCTGGGCAGCTTGGTGAAACCTCCTTTCTACAAGTAATGAAAAACCTGAACCATGCGTGGTGGCACACGACTTTCTTTCCAGCTTCTCAGGAGGCCACGGCAAGAGGATTGCCAGAGCCCAACCAATGTGGGCCACAGTGGCCGAGAGTGGGCCCCTGAACTTCAGCTTGGGCAACAGAGCAGGACTCCAACTAAGAATAATAATAACTGCCACCACCATAAGCACAGGCCGGGCTCTGGGGCTCAGCCTAGCATCCCAGCCCTTCAGAGGCAAAGGTGAGTGGGCAGCCTGAGCCTACGGGTTTGACACCAGCCCGGGACCTGAGCTGAGATCTCATCTTGGTCATAAATAGTAATCCAAAGATCAACCGGGCATGGTGGCACAGGTCTGTGGTTCCAGTCACTCGTGAAGCCGAGGCAGGAGGATCACCTGAGCCCAGCAGGTGGAGTCCACAGTGGCTGTGAGCGTGCCCCTGCACTCTGACTTGGGTGACAGAGCAGGATTCTGACTCCAAATAATAATAATCACCACCACCACCACTGTGACCCAGCATGAGAAGTCACCCCCAGGGATGGGAGAGGAAAAGGCACTTTCTGTCTTGTTGTTTGTGAGAGAGTTTAAAGGTGGCCACAGGGCATGACCATCCTGCACCTTCAGCCACGTGCCCCAAAAGGCCTGCCTCCACCCTCCACACTCATGCCCTCCAGAAAGGAAATGTTTGAGCTCACAGAACAAACAGCCCAGAAGTAGTGAGTCTGTCAGGCACAGAGCAATCAAGGTGATCCAGCAATGCTGCAGCCAGCCGAGGTTGCAGTCACGTCGTCTGCCACCTTCTGGCAGGGGGAGAGCCCCTCCCTCTTCCGATCACTCTATTGTCCCCTGCTCAAGTGGACCTTCCTTGGGGAGCCATGGACGCCCACCGTGACACACTTGGGAGGTGTCTTTTTTGTCGCCAGAGTCTCCATTTGCTGGGCTGGGGCCCGGTGGCATGATTGTGGCTCCTGGGTTCTCAAGCTGTGGGGCTCAGGCAGTCCTAACATTTCAACCCCTGAGCAGCCGGGTCTCTGGGGGCCACAACACCTGACTCAATTATGGGGACCTCTCACCAAGATGAGGTCTGGCAATGTTGCCCAGGCTGGTCTCGGACCCCAGAGATCAGGCAGTCTCCTGCCTCGGCCACCCAGGGTGTAGGGCTGATGGTTGTGAGCCACGGTCCCCAACCTGGACTCACACATTCTTTCAGTGGGGGTGACGCAAAGGAACAACCTGGGACAGAGGTCACCACATCCCGTGTAGCTGGGACTGCGGGCGCCACCACCAACGACTCCAGTGTTTGCATTCCAGGGAGCAACAAAGTCTTGCTATGTGGCCCAGGCTGGTCTCAAACTCCTGGGTTCCATCTGTCCCCTGCCTTGGCCTCGCAAAACCACAGCCCAATTGTCTGCCAATTCATCATTTTTCAGGAACTCTAGGCCCAAGGCTGAGTCCTCCTTCCCAAATGATCTCTGTCTGTTCATGATGATCCCAACTCCATACACAAATGGGTGCACTTCTTTTTTTTTTTTCTTTTTTCCTTTTTTTGTTTTAGTAGGAGTCTCACTTCTTCGAACAGACTGGAGGACAGTGGCTCTCTCCTGGCCACCACAGCCTCAGGCCACCGGGCTCAGGCTAGCCTTTATCCGGCCTTCCAAGAAGCCAGAATGACAGGCATGTGCCACCACCTCTGGCTCATTTGGAATAGAGGATAGAGACGAGGTCTCGCTGAGGTGCGAAAGTGGTTCTCGGCCTGTGGGCTTGGGCTAGTCACTGACCTCGACTCCCCAAAGTGCTGGGTTGATGATGCAGAGCCCCTAGCCCACACTCAATCCATCATCAAAAACTAATCCAAAGGCCTTGCCTGGTGGCCTATGCATGGTATCCCAACGATCTGGGAGGCCATGGTGGGAGGATGGCTGGAGCCCAGGATCCCAAGGCCAGCCTGAGTCATGCAGGGAGACCTCGTTTCCACACCCATCAGAACAGGGAGTGTGAGGTAGAGATGTCTGTCGTCCCAACCACTCAGGAGGCTGAGGCAGGAGGATCACCAGAGCCCACAATTTCGAGGTTGGCGGTTAACCACGGTAATGTCCCAGGCCTCAGCCTGGGTCACGGAACCAGACCCTATCTCCAAAAACATCAGAATCATACACAGATTCTCAACTGCATGTGATGTGTTCATAGGATGACTGGCTTTAGATCCAAGAATAATGGGATTGGGGGAAAGTAATGTCCCCTGGTGAGAGATGTATCCCTGCCATTTTTTGGTGGAAGGTTCTCATTGCTGAATTGGAGGTTCGACCTGCCTGGGGCACATTACTCACCTCGGAGAGTACAGCCAGCAGGAACCCGGCTAGGGAGACTTGAGAACTCCTGCACCAAAGCAGGAGCAGACATTGGTGTGTTCGGGCTGGAAAGTGGCGAACTTGGGGGACCCTCACATGTGGGGGGGGTTGGGGGAACTACTAATGTCAGAAGTTTTGCAGGAGAATGGATTTTTTTCTTCTTTATTTCTTTCTTTCTTTCTTTCTTTCTTTCTTTCTTTCTTTTCTTTCTTTCTTTCTTTCTTTCTTTCTTTCTTTCTTTTTTCTTTCCCCACTACGTTGTCCAAACGGCTCTCAAACCACTCAACTTGGACCATCCTCTCGGCCTGGGCCTCCCAAACTGCTGCGATCACAGGCTTTCCATTTGCTCGACATTTTGGTCTTCCTGCCTGGCCTTGAACTCTGGGCTGGAGGCAATACTTCTGCTGAGGCCTGCCCTCAACCATGCTTCCTTCATTGTTGCTTGGGGTAGAGGTGGGAGTTTGCTATGGTGTCTAGTCTGGTCTCGAACTCCTGCACTATGGAAATCTTCCAGTCTCAGACTCCTTGAGTGTCAAGGAGACAGGCGTGAATTGCCCGGCTGTCCCTGGCCCTCTGAAGGTTTGAGAGGCATGCCCTCCCTTCACCGAGGCAGAGACTGGGAGGAGAGACTGGGTCCACCATGGAGAATGAGGTGGGCGGAGGGGTGGGCTCCCTGTCAGATACATGCACCTGCACCAGGCACTCTCCATTGGGATGGCCCAGAGGTCGACTCTGGCCACCCTCTCCTGGTTCCTGGGTCATTGGAACGGAGTGGGCCTTATGGTGGGGCCCCAGGAGGCATGCCAAGGCTGGGCACTGGGGCTCATGACTGTCATCCTGGCACACTGGGAGGCTGAGGGGAGAGGATGGCCTGGGCCCCCAGGTACCAGACCAGCCCCGTTAACTGGTGAGACCTCCTGTCTACAGGAAGCCAAATAAATGAGCCAAGCATGGTGGCACATGCCTGTCATTCCGGCCACAGCAGGAAGATCTCCGAAGTTCAGTCGGTGGAGCCCACGGTGGCCGAGAGCAGGACCCTGCGCTCTGACCAGGGTAAAAGAGCAGGACTCCAACTCAGAATAATAATAAAAACTACCTCCACCACCATAACCTCAGGCTGGGATCAGGGGCTCAGCCTGGCATAATGGCCCTTCGATGGCACAGGTGAGGGGATGGCCTGAGACTTTGGGTTTGAGAGCAGCCTGGGACATGAGGCAAGATCTCATCACAGCCATCAAAAATAAATCCAAAGATTAGCCAGGTGTGGTGGCACAGTCTTATGGTTCCAGGCACTCGGGGGGCCGAGGTAGGAGAATCTTCTGAACCTGGCAGGTGGAGTCCACAGTGGCCTGAGTGTGCCCCTGCCCTCCGCCTGGGTGACAGAGCAGGATGCCAACTCCAACTAATAATAATCACCACCACCTCCACCACCAACCCTGCTACCTAGCATGAGGAGTCAACCTCATGGATGGGAGAGGAAAAGGCACTTTCCAGCCTGTCGTTCATGGGAAGTTTCAAAGGTGGCTACATGGAACGTCCATCCAGCTCCTTTGGCCACATGACACAAAAGGCCTGCCTCCACCCACCACACTCGTGCACCACAGCAAAGACGTGTGTGAGCTCACAGAACAGATGGCCCCGAGCTAGGGTGGCCATTGGGAACAGAGCAATCAATGGTCTGCCACCTTCAGGAGGGGGAGAGCCCTTTCTCACCCTATCACTTCATTGTCCCCCACCCTCACGGACCTGTCCCTGGGGAGCCATAGACTCCCATCATGATGCATGTAGGAGGCGTCTTTTTTGATGCCAGAGTCTCCATCAGCCGGGTTGGGGCACAGAGGCATGATTGGGGCTGCCGGGACCTCTACCTGCAGGGCTCAGATGGTCCTCCCACCCTGTACCCCAAGCAGCTGGGACTCCAGAGGCCACTACACCTGAGTCAATTTTGGGGACCTCACACTGAAATGAGGTTAGGCCATGTCACCCTGGCTGGTCACCGACCCCTGGGCTCAAGCAGCCTCCCACTTTGGCCTACCACAGGGCAGGAATCACAGCCGTGAGCCATGGTACCCAGCCTGGATTCGAACGTTCTGTCAGGGGGGGCAATGCAAAGAAACACCTCGGGACAGAGGCCACAGCATCCCTTGTAGCCAGGACCATGGGCAGTGTTTTCATTCTGGGGAGCAAAATTTCTCACTTCATGACCCAGGCTGGTCTTGAACTCCCAGGCTCATGTGGTACCCTGCTTTGGCTTCCCAGGCCAAAGCCTGATTGTCAGCTGATCCATCATCTTTCAGGAATGCTAGGTCCAAGGCTGGGGCATCCTTCCCAAATTATATCTCTCTGTTCACGATAATCCCAACTCCATACACAAGTGGATGCTCTTCTCTTTTATCCTTTTTCCTTTGTTTCTTTGAGTCAGAGTCTCACTCCACCAACCATGCTGGAGGGAAGTGGGTTGCTATCCACCATCGCAGTATCAGCCCAACGAACTCCAACAAGCCTTTTCCCAGCTTTCTGGGGAGCTGGAATGACAGGTGTGTGCCACTACGCCTGGCTCATTTGGGATGGAGGGTAGCTGAGGTCTCACTGCTGGCCTCAGCCTCCCAAAGCTCTGGGATGACAAGGCTGAGCCCCTGAGCCTGGCCTCAATCCCTCAATCCTTCATCAAATACAAACCAGAAGGCCTGGCATGGCGGCTTATGACTGGAATCCGAGCACTCCGGGAGGCCGAGGCTAGAGGATGGGTGGAGCCCAGGAGCTCAAGGTCAGCCTGGGCCTCACAAGGGGTCCCTGTCTCTTCACCCACCCAAACAGGCAATCTGGGATCAAGGTGCCTATCATCTCAGCCACTCCAGAGACTGAGGTGGGAGGATCACCAGAGACTGCAATTTTGAGGTTTGCAATGAACGTCATTTGTGTCCCCATGCCCCAGCCTGGGCCACAGAGCCAGATCCTGTCTCCAAAAACATCAGAATTGTATACAAATTCTCAACTGCCTGTGGTGTGTTCACAGGGCGACTGGCTTTAGAGCCAGGATAAATGGGATTTGTGGGAAAGAAAGGTCACCAGGTGAGGGATGTGTCCTCATCCTTTCTTGGCAGAAGCTCTTCATTTCTGAATCAGAGGGTCGGCCTTCCTGGGGCACAATTCTTACCTCGGAGAGGAGAATGGGCATGAACAAGGCCAGGGAGCCTTGGGAACTCCCACACCAAAGTGGGAGCTGCCACTATGGGGGGCAAGGGCTGGAAGGTGCCAAGTTTGGGGGACACTCACATGTTGGAGGGGCAGGGGGAAGGACTGAGGCCAGAAGTTTTGAGAATGGATTTCTTTCTTTCTTTGATTCTTTCTTTTTTCTTTGTTTTCTTTCCTCACTAGGTTGTCCAGACTGCTCTCAAACTGCCCAACTCAGGTCATCCTCTCAGCTTGGGCCTCTCAAACAGCTGCAATCACAGGCTTTCCATTTGGTCGAATCCCGGTCTTACTGCCTGGTCTTGAACTATGGGCCAGAGGCGATACTCCTAGGGATGCCTGCCCTCACCCAAGTTTTTCTGGGTTTTGCTTGGGGTCGAGGTGGGACTTGCTATGGTGTCCTGCCTTGTCTCATGTTCCTGGGCTCTGGTCATCTATCCATCTCATCCTCCACAAGTGGCAAGGAGACAGGCGTGAGTCACCCAGCCATTCATGTCCCCTTGAAAGTTTGAGAGTCACGCCCTTCCTTTCCCCAAGGTGTCCCCTCAGAGTAGTGAGCGGGTCCTCCCTAGGGAATGAGGAGGGCAGAGGGGTGGGATCCCCTGTGGAGACACGCCCCTGTGCCAGGCGCTTCCACTGGGGAGGGCCCAACAGTCAAATTCAGCCACCCTTTCTGGGGTTCTGGGGCATTGGAAGGAAGCACGCAATGTGGTGGGGCCCAGAGAGGAGTGTGGCGTCTGGGGATGGGGGCTCATCGCTGTCATCCAGATGCTCTGTGAGGACGAGGTGAAAGGATGGCCTGAGCCCCCTGGTTCGAGACAAGCCGGGACACCTTGGTGAGAACTCATCTCTACAAGAAGTCAAGAAAATGAGCCAAGCGTGGTAGCACACACCTGACGTTCCGGCCACTCAGGAAACTGCGGCAGGACGATTACCTGAGCCCAGTCAGTGGAGGCCTCAGTGACTGAGAGTGGGCCCCTGTGCTCCACCCTGGGCAACAGAGTGGGACTCTGAGTCAGAAAAATAATACCAACCACCAACACCACCACAACGACAAGCTGGTCTCTGAGGCTAATCCTGGCATTCCAGTCCTTCGGAGGCCCAGGTGAGTGGACCAACTCAGCCTGCAAGTTCGTCACCAGCCCAGGACACAGAACTAGACCTCGTCTCAACCAACAAAATAAATCAATGTATTAGCTGGCTTGGGTGGCGTAGGCCTGTGGTTCCAGACACTCAGGGGACTGAAGCAGAAAGAACGCTTGAGGCTGTCAGGTGGTGTCTACATTTGCCATCAGTGTGGAGGTCTTGTTGGCCAAGAGCATGCTCCTGTGCTATGGCCTGGGTGACAGAACAAGATTCTGATGCCAAATAATAATAATCACTACCACCCCCCCACCACCATCCCTGTCACACAGCATGAGAAGTCACTCTCAGGGATGGGAGAGAAAAAGGCACTTTCTGGACTGTCATTTGCGGAAATATTTAAAGGTGGCCACTGGGCACGTTCATCCCATGCCTACGGCCATGTGACCAACAAGACCTGCCTCCTTCCTCCATACTCGTGCCCCACAGCAAAGACATGTGTGAGCTCATGGAACAGATGTCCCTGAGTTAGGGCTGCCATCATGCACAGATCGACCAAGGTGGTCCAACAATGCCGCGGCCAGCCCAGGTTCCAGTTGACCTGTCTGCCATCTTCGGGTGTGAGTACTGCCCCTTCCTCTCCCTATCACTCCATCATCCCCACCCACACGAGCCTTTCCCTTGGGAGTAGTGGATAGCCACCTTGACACACGTGGGAGGCATATTTTTTGTCACAGGAATCTCCATTGGCTGGGCTGGATGCAGTGGCATGTTTGTGGCTCCAATGGCTTTGAAATGCGGGGCTAATGTGGTCCTCCCACCTTGGCCCCCGAGCAGCCAGGACTCAGGGGGCATAACGACTGACTTGATTTTGGGGACCATTTGCTGAATCGACGTCTGGCCATGTCAACCAAAATGGTCTCTGACCCTGGGGCTCAGGCAGCTTCCCACCTTGGCCTCGCAGGGCATGGTGCTGATGGCTGTGAGCCACTGTGCCTGGTCTGAACTCACACATTCTGTCAGCGGTGTGATGCACAAGAACGCCCCAGGACTGAGGTCACCACATCCCGTGTACCCAGGACCGTGGGCACCACCATGCGTTACTTCAGTGTTTCTGTTCCGGAGAGCAACAAGGTCTCGCTGTGTGTCCCAGGCTGGTCTGGAACTCCTGGGCTCCTGCGGTCCCCCATCTTGGCCTCCCAAAGCCACAGCCCGATTGTCTGCCCATCCACTGTCGTTCCGCGGTGGCTGTGAGCATGCCCGTGTCCTCCGGCCTGGGTGAGAGAGTGGGATTCCGACTCTAAATGATAATAATCACCACCACCACCACCAACACCATTGCCAACCAGCGTGAGAAGTCACCCTCATGGATGGGAGAGGAAAAGGCACTTTCCAGTCTGTCATTTGCAGGAGATTTCAGGGTGTCCACCAGGCATGTCCATCCCGTGCCTTTGGCCATGTGCCCCAGAAGGTCGGCCTCCACCCTCCACACTCGTGCCACACAGCAAAGACGTGTGTGAGCTTAAGGAAAGATGACCCAGAGCTAGGGTGGCCATCGGGCATAGAGTGATCAAGGCTGTCTGGCAATGCTGCTGCCAACCCAGGTTCTGGTCACCCTGTCTTCCACCTTTGGGTGTGAGTGGCTGCTTCTTATGCCTATAACTCCATCATCCCCCACCCATGGACCTTTTGCTGGGGAGCCATGGAGGCATGTGGTGATGCATATGGGAGGTGTTTTATTTGTTGCCAGAGTTTGCATCGGCATGGCTGGGGTGCAGCAGCTAGATCATGGCTCCTGGGGCCTCAAACTGTGGGACTCAGGCAGTATTCCCACCTCATCCCCAGAGAAGTTGGGACTCTGGGGGCCACCATGCCTGACCCAATTTTGGGGACCTCTTGCCAAAATGAGGCCTGGCCTGGTCACCTGGGCTGATCTATGACCCCTGGGCTCAGACAGCCTCCTGCCTCAGCCTCCCAGAGTGGGAACTGACTGCCATTAGCCATGCTGTCCAACCTGTACTCAAATGTTCTGTTGGGGGGGTGATGCAAAGGAACGCCCCAGGATGGAGGCCACCGCATCCCATGTAACCAGGATTGTATACACCACCACTTTCGACTCCAGTGTTTGCATTCCAGGGAGTGATGAGGTCTCACTATGTGGCCCAGGTTGGTCTCAAACTCCTGGGCTCCAGTGGTCCCCCACCTCAGCCTCCCAAAGCCAATCCACTGTCTTCGGGAAATCCGAATGTCTGCCAATCCACTGTCCTTCGGGAACTCTATGCCCAAGGCTGGGGCCTTCTTCTGAAATGATCTCTGTCTGTTCAAGATGATCTCAGCTCCATACACACGTGAATGCTCTTCTTTTGTTTCCCTTTTTCCTTTTTTCCTTTGAGTCGGAGTGTCACTACATTGACCAGGCTGGAGGGCAATAAATTGCTCCTGACCACTACAGCCTCAGCCTGCCAGAATCAAGTGAGCCTTTCCCCAGCCTTCCAAGGAGACAGAATGACAGGTGCGTGCCACCATGCCTGGCTCATTTGGGATGAAGGGTAGAGACGTGGTCTCATCAAGGTGCCCATGTGGGTCTCTACCTGCAGGCTCTAGTTGGCCACTGGCCTCGGCCTCCCAAAGTGCTGGGATGGCGAGGATGAGCCCCCAAGCCCAGCCTCGATCCTTCATCAAAAATAAACCAGAAGGCCTGGCGCAGCAGCCCATTCCTGGAGTTCCAGTGCTCTGCGAGGCCGAGGTGGGAGGATGGCTAGAGTCCAGGATCCCAAGGCCAGCCCGGCCCACGCAGGGAGACCCTTCCTCTGCTCTCATCCAAACAGTGTATCTGGAGTGGAGGTGCCAGTCCTCCCAGCCAATCCAGAGGCTGAAGCGGGAGGATCACCAGAGCCCACGATTTTGAAGCTAGTGGTGAATGACGGTTGTTACCATGGGCTCCAGTCTGGGCCACAGAGCCAGAACCTGTCTCCAAATACATCAGAATCATACACAGATTCTCAACTGTGTATGGTGTGTTCACATGGTGACTGGCTTTAGAGCGAGGAAAAATAGGATTGGTGGGGAAGAAATGTCCCTGGGTAAGGGACGTGTCCCTGGCCTTTCTTGGTGGAAAGGCTTCATTGACGAGTTGAAGAATTGACCTGCTTGGGTCACACTTCTCTCCTCGGAGAGGAGAGCAGGCAGAAACTTGGCCAGGTATTCGGGAACTCCCACACCAAAGTGGGGACACCCATTGGGGGGTTGGGGCTGGAAGGTGCTGAGCTTGGGGTACCCTCACATGTGGAGGGTGCAGGGGAGGAAAGATTGAGGTCAGAAGGTTTGCAGAATAATGGATTTCTTTCTTTCTTTCTTTCCTCACTAGTTTACCCAGGCTGCTTTCAAACCACCCAACTCGGACCATCCTCTCAGCCTGGGCCTCCTAAACTGCTGCGATCACAGTCTTTCCATTTGGTTGATATACTGGTCTTCAGGCCTGGTCTTGAACTCTGACCCTAAGTCGATCTTCCCACCGAGGCCGACCTCACCAAGGTTTTCTGTGTTTTTCTTTGGATTTCGGTGGGGGCTTGCTCTGGTGTCCAGCCTGGTGTCAAGCTCCTGGGCTACAGCCATCTTCCTGTCTAAGCTTTCCAAGTACCCTAGAGACAGGCAGGAGTCACCCTATTATTCACGCCCCCATGAAGATTTGAGAGTCATGCCCTTCCTTTCCCTGAGCTGGCCTCTGGGAGGAGCAAGTGGTTCCACCCTGGGGAATGAGGCCAGCGGAGGGGTGGGTGTACTAATGGGGACACACCCCTGCACCAGGCACTCACCTGGGGTAGGGCATGGCTGGTGAATCCGTCCACCCTCTCTGGGTTCCCAGGTCATTGGAAGGGAATGGGCCTCACAGTGGGACCCCGAGAGGGGTGGGGAGGCTGGGCACAGGGGCTCACACTAGTCATCATGGTGCTCTGGGAGGCCAAGAAGAGAGGATGGCCTGAGCCCCTGGATTCGAGACCAGCCCGGGCCCCATGGCGAATCCTAGTTACTACAAGAAGCTAAAATTATGAGCCAAGCATGGTGGCAAACACCTGTCATTTCACACACTCAGAAGGCAGCTTTGGGAGGTTTGACAGAACTCAGTCAGTGCAGGCCGTCGTGGCAGAGTGCAGGCCTCTGGGTTCCAGCCTGGGTGTCAGAGTTGCACTCCGACTCAAAATAATAATACCAACCATCACCACCACCCCTGCCACCCATAGTGAGGTTTCACCCTCAGGGATGGGAGAGTGAAAGGCACTTTCCTGCCTGTCATCAACAGGAGGCTTCAACGGTTGTCACCGGGCATGTCTGGCCCATGCCTACAGACATGCGTCCCTGAAGGCCTCCCTCCACCCTCCACACTTGTGCCCCACTGCAAGGACACATTTAAATTTGAGGAACAGATGGCCCAGAGTTAGGATGGCCATCGGGCACAGAGGGATCAAGATGGTCCAGCAACACTGCGTCCAGCCCAGGTTCTGGTTGCCCTATCTATCATCTTGGGGTGGGGGGAGAGCCCCTTCCTCTTTCAATTTCTACATTGTCCCCACCCATGCAGACCTTTCCCTGGGGTGCTGAGGACAGCCATCATGACGCACAGGGGAGGCCTTTTTTTGTCGCTGGAGTCTCCATCTGCTGAGCTGGGGCATGGTGGAACAATCATGGCTACCGGGAACTCAACCTGTAGGGCTCAGGCAGTCCTCCTGCCACAGCCCCCGAACAACTGGGACTGCGGGGGCTACCACACCTGACTCGATTTTGGGGACCTCTCACTGAGACAAGGTCTGGCTACATCGCCCAGGCTGGATTCAACCCCTGGTCTCAGGCAGCCTCCTGCCTTGGCCTCCAAGGATGCAGGGTTGAAGGCCATGAGCTATGGTGTCCGACCTGGACTCGCAAGTTCTGTTGGGGAGGAACACCCTGGGATGGAGTCTACCACCTCCAGTGTAGCTGGGACCATAGGCCCACCACGTGTGACTCCATTGTTTGCATTTTGGGGTGCAACGGGGACCTGCTATGTGGCCCAGACAGTCTCAAACTTCTGGGCTCCAGCAGTCCCCCTCCTCAGCCTTCCAAAGCCACATATTGATTGACTGCTGATCCACTGTCTTTCGGAAACTCTGGGCCAAAAGCTGGGGCTTCCTTTCCAAAGGATCTCTGTCTGTTCACGATGATCCCAATTCCATACCTAAATGAATGCTCTTTGTTTTTTCCCTTTTTTTCCTTTTTTTCTTTGAGTAGGAGTCTCACTCCATCACCTAGGCTGGAGGGTGAGGGCTCGCTCCCAGCCAACACAGCCTCAGCATGCCGGGCTGCAACGAGCCTTTCCCCAGCCTTCCACAGAACTGAAATGACATGTGTGTGCCAACGTGCCCAGTTCATTTAGGATGAATGGTGGAGACAAGGTCTCACTGAGGTTCCCGGGTGGGTCCTGACCTGTGGGCTCAGTCTGGCCGCTGGTCTTGGCCTCACAAAGCACTGGGATGACAAGGCTGAGCCCCTGAGCATGGGCTCCATCCTTCATCAAAGACGAATCAGAAGGCCTGGTGTGGCAGCCCACGCCTGCAATCCCAGTGCTCTGGGTGGCCGAGGCTGGAGGATAGTTGGTGCCCAGAAGCCCAAGGCCTCCCCTGACCACACAGGGAGACCCTGTCTCTGCACCCATCACAACATAGTGTCTGGGGACAAGGTGCCCATCATCCTGGCCAATCTGGAGCCTGAGAGCTTTGGGAACTCCCACACCAAAGCAGGGGCAGGCATTGGGAACAGTAGGGGCTAGAAGGTGCTGAGCTTGTGGGACATTCACGTGTGTGGGAGAAGGACTGAGGGCAGAAAGTTTACAGGAGAATGAATTTCTTTCTTTCTTTCTTTCTTTCTTTCTCTTTCTTTCTTTCTTTCTTTTCTTCCCTCACTAATTGCCTAGGCTGCTCTCAAGTTGTCAACTCAGGCTTCCTCTCGTCCTGGGTCACCCAAAATACTGCAATCACAGGCTTTCCACTTGGTCAACATCCTGGTCTTCCTGCCTTGTCTTGAATTCTGGCTGGAGGAGACTCTCCCACCAAGGCCTGCCCTCACCCAAGGTATTCTAAGTTTTCCTTGGGGTCGATGTTGGGGCGTGCTGTGGTGTCCATCCTGGTCTTGCACTCCCAGGCTCTGGCAATCTTCTGTCTCGGTAACCCCAAGTACTGAGGAGACAGGCGTGAGTCACCCAGCCATCCCCAGCCCCCAAAGTTTGAGAGTCAAGCCCTTCCTTTTCCCTAGGCAGACCCTGGGAGGAGCAAGTGGGTCTATCCTGGGGACAAGGTGGGTGGAGCAGTGGGCACCCTGGTAAAGACAAACCACAGTGTCCAGTGGTCCCTTCAGGAAGTGCTCCCTCCAGGAAATGCCTCTCCTGGGTCCAGGGTCGTTAGAAGGGAGGAGACCTCGCAGTGGAGCCCAAAGAGTGGTGTTGAGGCCAGGCTTCATGCTCACGCCTTTCTGCCCTGCACTCTGGGAGGCTGAGGTGAGAGGATGGCCTGAGCCCCCAGGTTTGAGAACAGCCCGGGCACCTTGGCAAGACTTCGTCTCTACAAGAAGCCAAAAAATGAGTGGAGTGTGGTGCTGCATGTCTCTCGTTCTGGCCACTTGGAGGGCACAGCGGTAGGATCGCCAGATCCCAGATGGTGAAGGCTGCATTGGCCGAGAGCAGGCCCCTGCACTCCGGCCTGGCTGACAGAGTGGGTCTCTCACTCAGAATAATAATACCAACCACCACCACCACCACAAGCACAGGCCAGGCTCAGGGGCTCAGCCTTGCATCCCAGCCTTCAGGAGGCATAGATGAGTTGACAGCCTGAGTGTGCAGGTTTGACACCAGCCCAGGACATGGGGCAAGACCTCATCTTGGCCTTCAAAAATAAATCCAAAGATTAGCTGGGCATGGTAGAACAGGCCTGTAGTTACAGGCATTTGGGGGCCAATGTGGGAGGATCGCCTGAGCCCAGCAGATGGAGTCTGTGGTAGTTGCAAGTGTGCCCCTGTGCTCTGGCCTGGGCAATAGAGTGGGATTCTGACTTCAAATAATGACAATCACCACCACCACCACCACCACCCCTTCCACAGTGCAAGGTGTCACCCTCAGGGATGGGAGAGAAAAGGCACTTTCTGGTCTATCATTCCCATGGGTACTGAAGGTGGTCACCAGGCATGTCCATCCGGCACATACAGCCACTCACCCCAGAAAGCCTGGCTCCACACTCCACCCTCGTGCCCCACAGCAAAGATGTGTGTGAGCTCATGGAATATACAACCCGATCTAGGGAGGCCATTGGGCACAGCATGATCAAGGCAGTCTGGCAACGCCATGGCCAGCCCAGTTCCAGACACCCTGTCTGCCACCTACGGGCAGTAGGAGAGCCCTTTCCTCTCCCAATCAGATCACTCCATTGTTCCGTGCCCACACGGACCTTTCCCTGGAGAGCCGTGGATGCCAGTTGTGATGCACTTAGGTGGCATCTTTCTGTTGCTGGAGTCTCCGTCCGACAAGCTAGGGCATGGCGGCATGATCGTGGCTTCCTGAGCCTCGACCTACGGGGCACAGGAGGTCCTCCATCCTTGGGCTCTGAGCAGTCAGGATTCTGGGGGGGGGACACCAAGCCTGACTTGATTTGGAGGACCTCTCACCGAGATAAGGTCTGACCATGTCGCCCGTGCTAGTCTCTGAACCCTGTGCTCAGGCAGTCTACCACCTCGGACTCCCAGGTGTGTGCCACAGTGTCTGGCCTGGACACACACATTCTGTCTGTGGGGACAATGAAAAGGAATGAACCTGGATGGAGGCAACTGCATCTCATGTAGCCGGGATCATGGGGGCCACCACATGCAACTCAAGTGTTTGCATTACGGGGAGCTACAAGGTCTCACCACATGGTCCAGGATGGTCTCGAACTAGCAGGCTCCAGCGGTCCCCCACCTTGGCCTCCCAATACCACATCCAGGTTGCCTGGTGACCCACTGTCTTTCTGGAACTTTGGGCCCCAGGCTGGGCCCCCTTTCCAAAGAATCTCTGTCTTTTCACGATGATCCCAACTCCATACACAAATGTATACTCATGGTTTTTTTTTTCCTTTTATCCTTTTGTTTTTTGAGTCAGAGTCTCACTCCATCTCCCAGCGTGAGGGCGGAGACTCACACCTGGGCACCACAGCCTTGGCACACTGGGCTCCAGCGATCCTTTCCCCAGCTTCCAAGGAGCCAGAACGACAGGCACACTCCACCACGCCCCTTTCATTTGGAATGGACTGTAGAGACAAGGCCTCACCAAGATGCTGGAGTGGGTCTCAGCCCATGGACTCAGGCTGGTTGCTGGCCTTGGCCTCCCAAAGCACTGGAATAATGAGACAGAGCCCCCGAGCCCAGCCTTGATGTTTTGTAGAAAACAAACCAGAAGGCCTGGTGTGGAGGCCCATGCCTGGAATCCCAGTGCTCTGGGAGGCCGAGGTGGGAGAATGGCTGGAGCCCAGCAACCCAAGGCCAGCCCAGGTAACGCAAGGAGACCTTGTCACCTCACCCACTGCAACAGGGGTTCTGGGGTTGAGGTGCCAGCCATCCCAGCTGCTCCGGAGGCTGAGGTGGGAGGATCGCCAGAGTTCGGGATTTTGAGGCTGGTGGTGAATGACGGTTGTGTCCTTGAGCCCCAGCCTGGGCCACAGAGCAATACCCTGTCTCCAAAAAAATCAGAATCTTACAACAATCCTCAACTGCATGTGGTGTGTTCACAGGGCGACTGGATTTAGAGCCAGCAAAAATGGGATTGGTGGGGAATAAATATCCCCAGGTTAGGAATGTGTCCCTGGCCCTTCTTGGTGGAAGGTCCTCATTGTCGAGTTGGAGGGTCGGCCTACCTGGGGCACATATCTCACCTTGGAGAGGAGTGCCTGCAGGAACCCAGACAGGTACTCTGGAACTCTTACACCAAAGCAGGTCAGTCATTGGGGGGGGTTGGGGTTGGAAGATGCCGAGCTTGGGGGACCCTCAAATGTGGGGAGAGTGGGGAGGGAAAGACTGAGGGCAGAAGGTTTGCAGAATAATGGATTTCTTTCTTTCTTTCTTTCTTTCTTTCTTTTTTTCTTTCTTTCTTTCTTTCTTTCTTTCTTTCTTTCTTTCTTTCTTTCTTTCTTTCTTTCTTTCTTTCTTTCTTTCTTTCTTTCTTTCTTTCTTTTCTTTCCTCACTAGGTGCCCAGGCTGCTCTCAAACTGCCCAACTCGGGCAATCCTCTCAGCCTGGACCTCCTAAACTAGTGAGATTACAGGCTTTCCATTAGGTCGACACACTGGTTTTCAGGCCTGGTCTTGAACTCTGTCCCGGAGTCAATCCTCGTGTCGAGGCCTGCCCTCACACAAGGTTTTCTGTATTTTGCTTGGGGTTGAGGTGTGGGTTTACTATGCTGTCCAGCCTGGTCCCAAGCTTCTGGGCACTGGCCATCTTCCCTTCTTAGACTTGCTGAGTGCCCATGAGACAGGGATGTGTCATTCGGCCATCACTGCCCCCCTGAAGGTTTGAGAATAACATACTCAATTTCCCCGAGCTGGCCCCTGAGAGGAGCGAGCAGGATCACCCTGGGGAATGAGGCGGGGGGGGGGGGTGCCCCAGCAGTGACATGCTTCTGCACCAGTCACTTCCCCAGGGAAGGGCTCACCAGGAGACTCTGGCCACCCTCTCTGGGGTCCCAAGTCATCAGAAGCGAGCGAGCCTCTCGGTGGGACTCCGAGAGTTGTGTGGAGGCTGGGCAGGGGGCCTCACACCAGTCATTACTCTGGGAGGCTGAGGCGAGAGGATGGACTGAATCCCTCTGTTTGAGACCAGCCTGGGCCCCATGGTGAAATGTCATTCATCTCTACAGAAGCAAAAAAATGAACCGAACATGGTGGTGCACACATGTAGTTCTGCAAACTTGGGAGGCAACTTCAGGGGTTTCACCGTACCCCAGCCAGCGTAGGCCATGGTGTCCAAGAGTGGGCCCCTACACTCCGGCCTGGGTGTCAGAGTGGGACTCTGACTCAGAATAATAATACCAACCATCCCCACCACCCCCACCACCCCTGTCACCCAGAGCGAGGATTCACCCTCAGGGATGGGACAGTTGAAGGCAATTCCAGCCTGTCATTCATGGGAGGTTTCAAAGGTGGCCACTGGATAAATCAGGTCCATGCCTCTGGCAATGTGCTGCTGAAGGCCTGCATCCACCCTCCACATGTGCTCCATGGTAAGGAGGCATTTGAGCTCAAGGAACAGAAAACCCCGAGCTAGGGTGGCTTTCAGGCACAGAGTAATCAAGCCATTCCAGCAACACTGCGGCCTGCCCAGGTTCTGGTCTGACATTTTTGGATGGGGGAGGGCCCCTTCCTCTTCTGATCACTACATCCTCCCCTGCCTAGGCAGACCTTTCCCTGGGAGCCAAGGACACCCATCATGAAGTCTGATCATGAGGCCCATCTGACGCCCATCATGACATCCAACAGGAGACCTGTTTTTGGCACCGGAGTCTCCATTGACCGGGCTGGAGCATGGCAGCATGATACTGACTCCCAGGGTTCTTGACCTGTGGGGCTCATGTGGTCCTCCTGCCTCAACCCCCAAGAAGCTGAGACTCTGGGGGCCACCACACCTGACTAGATTTTGGGGAATTCTCACTGACCACGTCAGTCTGGCCATGTCACCTGGCCTGGTCTCTGACCCCTTCTCAGCAGCCTCCTGCCTCGGCTTCCCAGGGCACAGGGCTGATGGACGTGAGCCATGGTGCCCAGCCTGGACTCACACATTCAGTCAGCAGGGGTGACATAAAGGAATGACCCAGAATGGAGGCCACTGCATCCCGTGTAGCCAAGACTGTGGGTGCCACCATGTGTGACTCCAGTATTTGCTTTCCAGGGAGTGAAGAGGTCTCAATAAGTGACCCAGGCTGGTCTCCAACTCCCAGACTCCAGTGGTCCCCCAACTCAGCTTCCCAAAGTCACAGCCCGATTGTCTGGTGATCCACCATCTTTTGGGAACTCTAGGCACAAGGCTGGGGCCTCCTTGCCAAATGATCTCTATCTGCTCATGATGATCCCAACTCCATACACAACTGGATGATCTTCTTTTTTTCCTTTTTCCTTTTTTTCTTTGAGTCAGAGTCTCACTCCATCGCTGAGGATAGAGGGTGATGGTTTGATACCGGCCACCACAGCTCAGCCCTCCAGGCTCCTGCAAGACTTTCCTGGCCTTCTGAGGATCAGTAATGACAGGTGCATGCCACTGCACCCACCTCATTTGAGATGGAGTGTATAGAAGCAGTCTTGCCGAGTTTCCTCAGGTATCAGCCCGTGGGCTCGAATTGGCTGTTTTTCTATACCTCCCAAAGCACTGGGATGACGAGGCTCAGCCCCCAACCCAGCCTCTATCCTTTGTCAAAAATGAACCAGGAGGCCTGGTGCAGTGTCCCACGACTGGAATACCAGTGATCTGGGAGGGTGAGGCAGGAGGATGACTGGAACCAAGGAGCCCAAGGCCAGCCGGGGTCACACAAGGAGACCCTGTCTCCACACCCATTCAAACAGGGGTTCTGGGGTCATGGTGCCCATTGTCCCTGACACTCCAGAGGCTGAGCCTGGGGGATCGCCGGAGCCCATGATTTGGAGGCTGGCAGTGAATGAAAGTCATGTCCCCAGGGCCCAGCCTGGGTCACAGAGCCAGACCCTGTCTCGAAGACATCCGAATCGTACACAAATTCTCAACTGGGCATGGTGTGTTCACAGGGCGACTGGCTTTAGAGCCAGGAAAAATGGGATTGGTGGCAAAGAAATGTCTTCCTGTGTGGACCTTTCCCTGGGGAGCCGGGGATACCCATTGTGACACACGTGAGGGGGTCCTTTTTGTCGCCGGAGTCTATGTCAATCGGGCTGGGGCCTGGTGGCATGATCGTGGCTCCCTGGGCCAAATTGTGCATGGCCCAGGCAGTCCTCAAAACCCAGGCAGTAGGGACTCCAGGGGCCACCACGTCTGACTGGATTTGGGGGACCTCTCACTGAGATGAGGTCTGGCCATGTCGTCTGGGCTGGTCTCCAATCCCTTGTCTCATGCAGCCTCCCTCATCGGCCTCCAAGGGCACTGGACTCATGGTCATGAACTACAGTGCCTTTCCTGGACTTGCACATCCTGTAAGTGGGGGTGACACAAGGGAATGCCATGGGATGGAATCCACAGCATCCCATGTAGCTGGGACCGTGGCTGCCACCACTCGTGACTTCATTCTTTGTGTTCTGGGGGCAATGAGGTCTTACTACATGTCCCAGGCTGGTCTCGAACTCCAAGGCTCCAGCGGTGCTCTGCCTTGGCCTCCCAAAGCCACATCCCGATTGTCTGCCAATTAAGGGTCTTTCGGGAACTCTTGACAAAACTGGGGCATCCTTGCCAAATTATCTCTGTCTGTTCATGATGATCCAAACACCATACACAAATGGATGTTATTCTTCTTTTTATTTATTTCTTTAAGTCAGAGTCTCACTCTGCTGCCCAAGCTGGAGGGGGCGATTGCCCTCTCCTGGCCACCGCATCCTTGGCCCACTGGACTCCGGTGAGACTTTCCCCAGCCTTCTGAGGAGCCAGAAAGCCAGCCACATGCCACCACATATGGCTCATTTGAGATGGAGGGTAGAGATGAGGTCTCACCGAGGCACCTGGTCAGGTCTCGGCCTGCAGGCTTGGACCGGCAGCTGGCCTCGACCTTCCAAAGTGTTGGGATCATGAGGTTGAGCACCCAAGCATGATCTTGATCCTTCATCAAAAATGAACCAGAAGGCCTGGTGCGGTGGCCCAAGCCTGGAATCCCAGTGCTCTGGGAGGCCTAGGCAGAAAGTTGGCAGGAGCCCAGGATCCCAAGGCCAGAACGGGTAATGCAGGGAGACTACGTCACCACACCCATCACAACATGGGATCTGGGGTCGAGGTGCCAGTCATCCCAGCCACTCTGGAGGCTGAGGCAGGAGGATCACCCGAGCTCGGCATTTTGAGGCCAGTGGTAAATGATGGTCATGTCCCTGGGCCCCAGCCTGTGCCACAGAGCAAGACCCTGTCTCCAAAACAATCAGAATCATACCATTGTCAACTGGGTGTGGTGTGTTCACAGAGCGACTAGATTTAGAGCCAGGTAAAATGGGATTGGTGGGGGAGAAATGTCCTCAACTCAGGGATGTTTCTCTGGCCTTTCTTGCCAGAAGGTCCTCATTGTCGAGTTGGATGGTTAGCCTGCCTGGGGCACATTTCTCACCTTGGAGAGGAGAGCCTGCAGGAACCAGGCCAGGGAGCCTTGGGAACTCAGGCACCAAAGCTGAGGCAGCCATTGGGGGGGTTGAGGCTGGAAGGTGCCGAGTTTGGGGGACCCTCACATGTGCGGGGGTGGAGGGGGAAAGGAGTGAGGGCAGCAGATTTGCCAGAGAATGGATTTCTTTCTTTCTTTCTTTCTTTCTTTCTTTCTTTCTTTCTTTCTTTCTTTCTTTCTTTCTTTCTTTCTCTCTCTCTCTCTCTCTCTCTCTCTCTCTCTCTCTCTCTCTCTCTCTCTCTCTCATTCTTTCTTTCATTCTTTTCTTTCCTCACTAGGTTGCCCAGGAACTCAAACTGCTCAACTTGGGTCATCCTTTCTGCTTGGGCCTCCCAAATAGCTGTGATCACAGGCTTTCCATTTGTTTGACATCTTGGTCTTCCTGCCTGGCCTTGAACTCTGGGGCAGAGGTGATCCTCCCACCAAGGCCTGCCCTCAACCTAGGTTTTCTGAGTTTTGCTTGGGGTCAAGGTAGAGGCTTGCTATGGTGTCCAGCCTGGACCCAAGCTCCCGGTCTTGGGCCATCATTGGGTCTTGGTCTCTCTGAGTGCCAAGCAGACAGGCATGAGTCACCCATGAATGTTTGAGAATCATGCCTGCCCTTTCCCCGAGGCGGCCCCTGGGAGGAGTGAGTGTGTCCACACCGGGGAACGAGGTGGAGGGAGAGGTGGGTGCCCCACCCGAGACACATCCCTGCACCAGGCATTCACCCCGGGGAGGGCTCAGCAGGCACCTCTGGCTGCCCTCTCCATGGTTCTGGGTCTTTGGAAGGGAGCAGGCCTCACTGTGATGCACCAAGAGAGGTGTAGAGGTGGGGTGTGGGGGCCCTTGCCTGTCACTACAGCTCTCTGGGTGGCCGAGGTGAGAGAATGGCCTGAGACCACGGTTTTGAGATCAGTCCATGCACCTGTGCAAGACCTCATCTCTACAAGAAGCCAAAAAAATGAACTGAGTATGGTGGAGCTTGCCTGTCATTACCAGCCACTCGGGAGGCCATGGTGGGAGGATGACTGGACCCCAGATGGTGGAGGCTTCAGTGGCTGAGAGCGGGCCCTGCACTCTGGCCTGGGTGACATAGCAGGACTCTGACTCAGAATAATAATACTATCTACCACCACCATCATAACTACAGGCCGGGCTTAGGGGAACAGCCTGGCATCACAGCCCTTTGGAGGCCCAGGCAAGTGAATGGTCTGAGACTGAGTTTGACAACAGCCCAGGACATGGGTTGAGACCATGTCTTGGCCATCAAAACTAAATTCAAAGATTAGCCGGGCATGGTGGGGCAGTTCTGTGGTTTCAATCATTCAGGGGGTCATGGCAGGAGGATTGCCTAAGCCCAGCAGGTGGACACGGTGGTGGTGCTGAGCATGTCCCTGTGCTTCAGCCAGGTGACAGAGCAGGATTCTGATTCCAAATAATAATAATCACCACAACAACGACCACCACCACCCCTGCCACACAGTGCGAGGTGTCACCCTCAAAGATGAAAGAGGAAAAGTCACTTTCCGGTCTGTCGTTTGAGGGAAGTATCAAAGGTGGCCACCAGGAATGTCCATCTACTGCATACGGCCAGGTGCCCCAGAAGACCTGCCTCAATACTCCATACTTGTGCCCCACAGCAAAGACGTGTGTGAGTCATGGAACAGGCAGCCCAGTGCTAGGGCAGCCATCAGGCACAGCGTGATCATGGTGATCTGGCAACACCACAGCCAGCCCAGGGTCCAGACGCATGTCTGCCACCTTCAGGCAGGAGGAGGGCCCCTTTCTCTCCCGATCACTTCATCTTCCCCAGCCCACGCGGACCTTTCCCTGGGAAGCCATGGACACCCGTATTGATGCATGTGGGAGGTGTCTGGTGATGAGTCTGTGTTGGACGGGTTGGGGTGTGGTGGCACGACATGGCTCCCTGAACCTTGAGCTGTGGTGCACAGGAGATCCTCCTGCCTCAGTCCCTGAGAAATTGGGACTCCAGGGACCACCACACTTCACTCGATTTTTGCGACCTCTCACTGAGACAAGGTCTGGCCACATCACCTGGGCTGGTCTCCGACCCCTGGGCTCAGGCAGCCTTCCACTTCAGCCTACCAGGGTGTGGGCCTGACAGTCATGTGCCACGGTGCGTGTCCTGGACATGCACATTCTATCTGTGGGGGTGATGCAAAGGAATGCCCCTGGATGGAGGGTACTGCAACCAATGTAGTCAGGACCGTGGGCCACTGCCATGCATGAACCCAGTGTTTGCGTTACGTGGAGCGACAAGGTATACCACATTGCCCAGGTTGGTCTCAAAATCCCAGGCTCCAGTGGTACCCCTCCTCAGGCTCCCAAAGTCACAGCCCGATTGACTGCCAATCCACTAGATTTCAGGAACTCTGGGCCCAAACCTGGGGCCTCCTTTGCAAAGGATCTCTGTCTGGTAACAATGATCCCAACTCCATACACAAATGGATGCTCTTCTTTTTTTTCCTTTCTTCTTTTTTTTCTTGAGTCAGAGTCTCACTCCTTAGAACAGTCTGGAGGGTGGAAGTTCGTTCCTAACCACCGCAGCCTTGGCACACCAGGTTCTGGCAGGCATTTCCTCATCCTTCTGCGGAGCAGTAACGACAGACACATGCCATCACACCTGGCTAATTTGGGAAAACGGTAGAGATGAGCTCTTGCCGAGGTTCCCCAGGCGGGTCTTGTTTCATGGGCTCAGTTTGGCTGCTGGCCTCAGTCTCACAAAACACTGGGATGATGAGGCTGGACCCCAGAGCCCAGTCTCGATCCTTCATCACAAAAAAGCAGAAGGCCTGGTGTGAGGGCCCAGGCCTGGAATCCCAGTGCTCTGGGAGGACAAGGCTGGAGGATGGTTGGAGTCCAAGAGCCCAAGGCCCACAATGACCAGGCAGGGAGACCCCTTCTCTGCACGCATCCCACCAGGTGATCTGTGGTCAAGCTGCCTGTCGTCCCAGCCCCTCCAGTGACTGTGGTGGGAGTATTGCTGGAGATGTTATTTCAAGGCTGGTGATGAATGACAGTTGTGTCCCCCGGGTCCTAGCCTGGGCTACAGAGCCAAACCTTGTCTCCAAAAACATCAGAATCATACACAGATTCTCAACTGCGTGTGATGTGTTCACAGGGCGAATGGATTTAGAACCAGGAAAAATGGGATTGGTGGAAGAAATGTCCCCGGGTGAGGGATGTGTCAATGACCTTCTTGGCCGAAGGTCTTCGTTGTCAAGTCAGAGGTTCGGCATGCCTAGGGCACATTTCTCACCTCGGAGAGGAGAGCCAGCAGGAAACCAGCCAGGGAGGCTTGGGAATTACCACATCAAAGTGTGGCAGCCATTGGGGGAGGATTGGGACTGGAAGATGATGATCTTGGGGGCGATCACATGTGGGTGAGCTGGGGGGGAAAGTTGAGGGCAGAAAGATTGCAGAAGAATGGAATTCTTTCTTTCTTTCTTTCTTTCTTTCTTTCTTTCTTCCCTCATTAAGTTGCCCAGGCTGCTCTCAAACCATCCAACCTGGGCCATCCTCTTGGCCTGGTTCTCCAAAACTGCTGTGATCACAGGCTTTCCATTTGGTTGACATCCTGGTCTTCCTGCCTGGTCTTGAACTATCGGCCAGAGGAGATCAAGTCCTTCCCTCACCCAAGTTTTTCTGGGTTTTGCTTGGGATCGAGGTGGGAGTTAGCTATGGTGTCTGTCCTGGTCTTGAGCTCCCAGGCTCTAGCCATCTTCCCATCTTGGCCTCCCTGAGTACCAAGGAGACAGGCTTCCATCATCTGGACGTTCTCGCCACCTGAAGTTTTGAGAATCACGCTGTCCCTTTTCCCGAGATGACCCCTGGGAGGAGTGAGCAGTTCCTCCCTGGGGAATGAGGAGGACGAAGGGGTGGGTGACCCGGCAGAGACACACCGCTGTTCCAGGTGCTCTCCCCTAGGAGTGTTCAGTGGGTGACTTTGGTCACCCTCTCCAAGGTCCCGGGTTGTTGCAAGGGAGAGGGCTTCATGGTGGAGCCCCGAGAAGGGTGTGAAGGCAAGGTATGGGTGCTCATGCCTGTCATCCTGGCACTCTTGGGGGCCAAGATGAGAAAGATGGTCTGAGACCCCATGTTTGAGATGAGCCAGGCAAAATTGGCAAGACCTCGTCTCTACAAGAAGCCAAAAAAATGATATGAGTGTGGTGGCCCATGCCTGTCATTCTGGCCATTTGGGAGGATTGCCTGAGAACAGTCAGTGGAGGGCTCTGTGTCTGACAACAGGCCACTGCATTCCAGCCTTAGAGAAAAAGTGGAACTCTGACTAAGAATAATAATACCAATCACCACCACCACCACAACCACAGGCCGGGATCAGAGTCTCAGGCTGGCATCCTCACCCTTTTGAAGCCCAGGCAAGTTGAGGCCTGAGCCTTCAGGTTCGACACGAGTCTGGGACACAGGGCTAGACCTCGTCTCAGCCACAAAAATAAATCATAGATTAGCCAGACGTGGTGATGCAGGCATGTGGTTCCATTCACTCAGGGGGCTGGGGTGGTTGGATCGCCTGAGCCTGGGAGGTGGAGTCCTCTGTTACCCTGACCATGCCCCTGTGATCCAGCCTGGGTGACAGGGTGGGATTCCAACTCCAAGTAATAATAATCACCACCAACACCAACACCACCACCCCTGCCACACAGCACGAGGAGTCACCTTCAGGGATGGGAGAGGAAAATGTACTTTCCACCCTCTCATTCGCAGGAGGTTTCAAAGGTGGCCACTGGGCACATCCATCCTGTGTCTTCGGCCACGGGCCCAAGAATTCCTGCCTCCATCTTCCCAACTCTTGCCCAACAGCAAAGATGTGTGTGAGCTCACGGAACAGACTGCCCCAAGCTAGGGCGGCCATCAGGAACAGAGCAATCAAGGCAGTGTGATAATACTGTGGCCAGCCCAGGTTCTGGATGGCCTGTGTGCCACCTTCGGGTGGGGGGAGAGCCCTTTCTCTCCTGATCACTCCATCTTCCCATGCCCACATGGTCCTTTCCCTGGAGAGCAGTGGACGCAGGTTGTGACACATGTGGGAGGCTTTTTTGTTGCCAGAGTCTCCATATCCTGGGCTGGGGCACACCAGCATGGCCGAGGCTCCCCAGGCCTCAACATGTGGGGTGCAGGTGGTCCTCCTGCCTCAGGCCCTGAGCAGCCAGGTCTCCAGGGACCACCATGCCTGACTCAATTTTGGGGGCTGACCACATCGCTGGGTGAGTCTCTGAACCCTGGGACCAGGCAACCTCCTATCTCGGCCTCTCAGGGTGTAGGAATGATGGCCATGAGCCACGGTGCCCTGCCTGGACTTGCATGTTCTGTCAGCAGGGGCAATGCCAAGGTACGCTCCTAGAGGGAGGCCACCAAATCCCGTGTAGCTGGGACTGTGGACGTCACAATGCACGACACCAGTGTTTGCGTTATGGGGAGTGATGAGGTCCCAAGTGTCCCAGGCTGGTCTCCAACTCCTGGGCTCCAGCGTTTCCCTGCCTTGGTCTCCAAAAGCCACAGTCTGATTCTCTGCTGATCCACCGTATTTCAGGAACGTTAGGCCCAAGACTGGGGCCTCCTTCCCAAATGATCTCTGTCTGTTCACGATGATCCCAACTCCATACACAAATGGATGCTCTTCTTTTTTTCCTTTTACATTTTTCTTTGAGTCGGAGTTTCACTCTGTTGCCCAGGCTGGGGGGCGGTGGCTTTCTCCTGGCCACAGTAGCTTCAACACACCGGGCTCCAGTGAACCTTTCTGCAGCCATCCGAGGATCTGTAATGATAGACCCATGCCATCAAGCCCAACTCATTTGGGGTGGAGGGTAGAGACGAGGTCTCATCAAGGTGCCTGGGCAGGTCTTGGTCCATGGGTCAGGTCAGCCACTGGCCTTGACCTCCCACAGTGCTAGGATGATGAGGCTGAGCCCCCAAGCCGGGCCTCGATTCTTCATTGAAAACGAACCAGAAAACCTGGCAAAGTGGCCTCTGCTTGAAATCCCAGCTGTCTGGAAAGCTGAGGTGGGAGGATGGCTGGAGCCCAGGATCCCAAGGCCAGCCCAGGTCATGAGGAAGACCCCTCCTCTGCACCCTTCTAAACAAGACATCTGGGTTTGAGGTGCCCATCATCCCACGAACTCTGGAGGCTGGTGTAGGATGATTACCAGAGCCCGAGATTTTAAGGCTGGCAGTGAACGACGGTTGTTTCCCAGTACCCAGCCTGGACCACAGAGCCAGACCCTGTCTCCAAAAACAGAATCGCACACAGATTGTCAGCTGTGAATGGTTTTTTCACAGGGAGACTGGCTTTAGAGCCAGGAAAAATGGTATTGGGGGAAGAAATGTCCCTGGGTGAGGGATGTGTCCCTGAACTTTCTTGGCCTAAGGTCCTCGTTGCTGAGTCTGAGGGTTGGCCTGCCTGGGACACATTTTATACCCTGGAGAGGAGAACCAGCAGAAACCTGGCCAGGGAGCCTCAGGAAATTCCGCACCAAAGCATGGGAAGTCATATGGAGGATTGGGGCTGGAAGGTGTCGACCTTTGGGGACCCTCACATGTGGGGGGAGCGTTGGGGGAAGTACTGAGGGCAGAAATTTGCAGGAAAATGGATTTCTTTCTTTCTTTGCTTCTTTTCTTTCTTCATTAGGTTGCCCAGGCTGCTCTCAAACCACCCAATTCTGGCCATCCTTTCAGCTTAGTCCTCCCAAACTTCTGTGTCTTCTTGCCTAGTGTTGAACTTTGGGCCATAGGCGATCCTCCCACCAAGGTCTGCCGTCAACCAACGTTTTCTGCATTTTGCTTGGGGTCATGGTGGGGGCTTGCTATGGTGACCAGCCTGGTCTCGAACTTATGGGTTCTGGCCATCATCCTGTCTCAACCTCCCTGATTGCCGAGGAGACAGGCATGAGTCACCCAACTGTCCCCACTTCCCCGAAGGTTTCAGAGTCATACCCTCCCTTTCTCCAAGGTGGCACCTGGGGGAAGTTAGCAGCTCCCTGGACCTCATCCTGCAGGACTCAGGAGGTATTCCCCCCTCTGGTCCCAGGTAGCCGGGATTCTGGGAGCCACCATGCCTGACTCGATTTTGGGAAACCCTCACCAAGAAGAGATCTGTCCACATTGCCTGGGCTGGTTTCTAAACCCTGGGCTCAGGCAGCCTCCCACCTTGTCCTACCAGGGCGTGGGGCTGATGGCTGTGTGCCACTGTGCCCAGCCAGAACTTGCACGTTCTGTCTGCAAGGGTGATGTCCAGGAATGCCACTGGATGTAGGCCACCGCATCCCGTGTAGCTGGGACCGTGGGCAACACCAGTGTTTGTGTTATGGGGAGCGATGAGGTCTCGCCACGTGGCCCAGGCTGGTCTCGAACTCCTGAGCTCCAGGAGTCCCCCAACTCGGCCTCCCAAATCCACAATCTGATTTTCTGACAATCCACCATCTTTCGGGAACTCTGGGCTGAAGGCTGGGGCCTTCTGCCCAAATGATCTCTGTCTGTTCACGATGATCCCAACTCCATAAACAAATGGATCTTCTTTTTTTTCTTTTTTTCCTTTTTTTTTTTGAGTTGCAGTCTCACTTTATCACCTACACTGGAGGGTGGTGGCTCACTCCCGGCCACCACATTCTTGGCACACCAGGCTCCAGCGAGACTTACCCCTGTCTTCCACGGAGCTGGAAGGACAGGCATGCACCACCACACCCTGCTCATTTGCTATGGATGGTAGAGAAGAGGTCTCACTGAGGTGTGTGGGCAGGTCTCAGCCCGTGGGCTCAGGCCAGCCTCTGGCCTCATCCTCGAAAATCACTGAGATGACGAGGCTGAACTCCCAAGCCCGATCTCAATTGTTCATCAAAAATGAACCAGAAGGTCTGGCATGGAAGCCCATACCTGGATTCCCAACCTTCTGTGAGTCTGAATGGGAGGATGGCTGGAGTCAAGGACTCCGAGACCAGCCCTGACAATGCAGGGAGACCCCGTTTCTGCACCCATCACAACAGGGGGTCTGGGGTCGAGGTGCACATCATCCTGGCCATTCTGGAGGCTGAGGCGGGAAGATCACTGGGGCTTGCAATTTCGAGGCTGGTGGTGAACAGTGGTCGTGTACCCAGGCCCCAGCCTTGGGCAACAGAGGCAGACCCTGTCTCCAAAATCATCTGAATCTTACTAAGGTTCTCAACTGCATGTGGTATGTTCACAGGACGAATAGATTTAGCACCAGGAAAAATGAAATTGGTGGGAAAGAAATGTCCCTGGATGAGGGATGTGTCCCTGGGCTTTCTTGGTGGAAGGTCTTCAATGTCAAGTTGGAGTGTCGACCTGCCTGGGGCACATTTCACACCTCAGAGATGAGAGCTGGCAGAAACCCGGCCAGGGAGCCTTGGGAACTCTCACACCAAAGCAGGGGCAGCCACTGGGTGGTGGTTGGGCTTGGAAGGTGCCAAGCTTGGAGGAACCTCAGATGTGGGGGGGCTGGGGGGAAGGATTTAGGGCAGAAGGTTTTCAGGTGAATGGATTTCTTTCTTTCTTTTTTGCCTTTCTTTTCTTCTCTCTCACTCTCTCTCTTTTGTTCCCTCACAAGGTAGTCCTGGCTCTCAAATTGCCCAACTTGGACCTTCCTCTCAGCCTGGGCCTCCCAAACAGTTGTGATCACAGGCTTTCCATTTGATCAATATCCTGGTATTCCTTCCTGGACTTGAACTCTGGGTCTGAGGTGACCCTTCTGCCGAGGCCTGCCCTCACCCCAGGTTTTCTGGGTTTTGCTTGGGGTCAAGGTGGGGACTTGCTATGGTGTCCAGCCTGGTCTCAAGTTCCAGGGTTCCAGCCATCTTCCCGTCTTGGCATTCCCAAGTGCCAAGGAGATAGGCGTGGGTCGTCTGGCACTTTCTGCCCCACTGAAGGTTTGAGAGTCATGCCCTCACTTTCCCTGAGACAGCCCCTTGGAGGATTGAGCGGTTTCAACCTGGGGGATGAGGTGAGTGGTTGGATGGTGCCCTGGAAGACACACCCATGTGCCAGGCTCTCCCCCTGGGAAGGGCTCAGTGGGCGACTCTGGCCTCACTCTCCAGGGTCCTGGGTCATTGGAAGGGAGCCAATCTCGTGGTGGGGATGCTAGGGTTGTGGAGGCCAGGTGCAAGTTCTCACGCTTGTCATTCCATTGCTCTAGATGGTCTAGGTGCGAGAATGGCCTGAGCCCCCATATTCGAGACCAACCTGGGCACCTTGGCGGGACCTTGTCTCTACAAAAACCAAAAAAATGAGGCAAGCATGGTGGTGAATGCCTGTCATTATGGCCACTTGGGTGGCCGGGGTGGGGGATCACTGGAGCCCAGCCTGTGGAGGCCACGGTGTCTGAGAGCAGGCACTCCAGCCTTGGTGACAGAGCGGGACTCTGACTCAGAATAATACCAACCACCAACACCACCAGAGCCACAGGCTGGAATCAGGGTCTCAGCCTGGCATCCCCGCCTTTTGGAGGCTGAGGCGAATGGGCGGCTTGCACCTACAGGTTCAACACCAGCCTGGAATATGGGGCGAGACCTCGTCTTAGCCATCAAAAATAAATCGAATGATTAGCCATGTATGGTGGCGCAGGCCTGTGGTTCCAGCCACTCGTGGGGCCAAGTGGGAGGATCTCCTGAGCCCAACAGTTGGAGTCCTCAGTGGCTGTGACCATGCTCCTGGGATCCGGCCTTGGTGAGAGGGTGGGATTCTGATTCCAAATAATAATCACCAAAACCACCACCACCACCAACCCTGCCACACAGAGCAGGAGTCATGCTCAGAGATGGGAGAGGAACAGGCACTTCTGGCCTGTCATTCACAGGAGCATGCATGGGTGGCCACTAGGCACATTCTTCACATGCCTTCGGCCACATGCCCCAGAAGGCCTGCACCCACCCTCCACACTCGTCCCCACAGCAAAAACATTTGTGAGCTCATGGAACAAACGACCCCGAGTTAGGGAGGCCATCGGGCACAGAGCGATCAAGGTGATCTGGCAATTACACGGCCAGTCCAGGTTTGGGTTGCCCTGTCTGCCACCTTCACTTGGGGATAGGGCCCCTTCCTCTATCAATCACTCCATCGTCCCCTGACCACAAGGCCCTTTTAATATGGAGCCTTGGACACACATCATGATGCATGTGGAGGTGTTTTCTTTGTCGCCATAGTCTCCAATGGCTGGGCTGGTGCTCGGTGGCACGATTGTTGCTCCAGGGGCCTTGAACTGTGAGGCTCATGGGGTCCTCCCCCCCTCGGCCCCTGAACAGCTGAGAAACGGAGCCACCATGCCTGACTAGAGGTGGGGACCTCTCACTGAGACAAGGTCTGGCCACGTTACCTGGGCCGGTCTCTGACCCCTGAGCTCAGGTCACTTCCCACCTCGGTCTACAAGGGTGCAGGTCTGACAGCCGTGAGCTATGGTTCCTGGTCTGGACTCACATGTTCGGTCAACTGGGTTGATGCAAAGGAATGCCTGGGGATGGATGCCACCGCATCCCGTGTAGCCGGGATTGCAGGTGACACCACACACAACTCCAGTGTTTGCCTACTGTGGAACAATGAGGTCTCACTACGTGGCCCAGGATGGTCATTTTTCCCAGGCTCAATCAGTCCCAGGTCTCGGCCTTACAAAATCACAGCCCAATTGTCTACCAATCCACCATTTTTCGAGAACTCTAGGCCCAAGGCTGTATCCTCATTCCCAAATGATCTCTATCTGTTTATGATGATCCCAACTCCATACACAAATGGATACTCTCCTCTTTTTTTTCCATTTTTCCTTTTTTTCTTTGAGTCGGAGTTTAACTCCATCACCCAGGCTGGAGGGCAGTGGCTTTCTCCTGGCCACTGCAGCCTCAGCACACCAGGCTCTGGCGAGCCTGTTTCACCTTCTGAGGAGCCAGAACAACAGATGCGTGCCACCACGCCCAGCTCAGTTAGGATGGAGGGTAGAGATGAGGTCTCACCAAGGTGCCCAGGTGGTTCTTGGCCCACAAGCTCAGGCTGGTCAGTGGTCTTAGCCTTTCAAAGCCCTGGGATGACAAAGCTGAGCCCCCAAGCCCAGTCACGATCCTTCATGGAAAATGAAAAAGAAGGTCTGGCGTGGCAACCCATACATGGAACTCCAGCACTCTGGGTGGCTGAGGTGGGAGGATGGTTGGAGTTCAGGAGCCCAAGACCAGCTCAGGCCACGCAAGGAGACCCCATCTCCCCCCCATCCAAACAGGTGGTCTTTTGTCATGGTGCCCATTGTCCCAGCCACTCTGAAGGCTGAGGGGTTGGATCACCAGAGCTTGTGATATCGAGGCTGTGGTGAACCTTGGTCATGTCCTGGGCACCAGCCTGGGCCACAGAGCCAGACACTGTCTCCAAAAACACAAGGATTGTATACAGATTCTCAACTGCATGTGGTGTGTTCACAGATCGTCTGGCTTTTGAGCCAGGAAAAATGGGATTGGGGGAATGAAATGACTCCAGGAGTGGGATGAGTCCCTGGCCTTTCTTGGTGGAAGGTCCTCATTGCCGAGTGGATGGTCGGCCAGGGTACAATTCTCACCTCAGAGAGGAGAGCCAGCAGGAACCCGGGCAGGAAGACTCGGGAACTCTTGCACCAATGCAGTGGCAGCCACTGAGGGGAATTGAGGCTGGAATTTGCTGAGCTTAGGATACCCTCACATGTGGGGTTGGTAGGGGGGAAGGACTAAGGGCAGAAAGTTTCTTTCTTTCTTTCTTTCTTTCTTTCTTTCTTTCTTTCTTTCTTTCTTTCTTTCTTTTCTTTCCTTACTAGTTTGCCCAGGCTGCTCTCAAACTACCCAACTCTGGCCATCCTCTCAGCTGGGGCCTCCCAAACTGCTGTGACCACAGGCTTTCCATTTGGTAGACATCCTGATCATCCTGCCTTTTCTTGAACTCTGGACTGGTGGCAATCCTCCTGCTGACGCCTGCCCTCACTCAAAGTTTTTGGGATTATGCTTGGGGTCAAGGTGGGGGCTTGCTATGGTGTCCAGCCTGGTCTCAAGCTCCCAGGCTATGGCCATCTTTCCATCTCGGCCCCCCCCGAGTGCCAAGGAGACAAGAATGAGTCGTCCTGCAGTCCTGGCCCCCCGAAGTTTTAAGATTCAAGACCTCCCTTACCCCAGGGCGGCCCCTGGGAGGAGCGAGTGGGTCCACCCTGGGGATTGAGGTAGGTGGTGGGGTGTGCACCCTGGTGGAGACACACCCATGAGTCTGGCCCTCCCCTGGTGGAGGGTTTGGTGGATGACACCAGCAGCACTCTCCAGAGTCCTGGGTCATTGGAAAGAAGCGGGCCTCATGGTGGGGAGCTGAGATGGGTGTGGAGGCTGGGTGCTGCGGCTCATGCCTGTCATTCCAGTGATCTGGGAGGCTGCAGTGAGAGGATGACCTTAGCCCCCAGGTTCGAGACCACCCCGGGCACTTTGGTGAGACCTCATCTCTACAAGAAGCCAAAAAAATGAGTGGAGCATGGTGGCCCATGCCTGTCGTTCTGGTCACTCAAGAGGAAATGGTGGGAGGACTCTGGAGGCCAGCTGGTGGAGTATGCATTGACTGAGAGTGTGTCACTGCACTCCAGCCTGGGCAACAGAGTGGGACTCTGACTCAGAATAATACCATCCGCCACCACAACAGCAACCACAGGCCGGGCTCCAGGGCTCAGCTTTTCATTCCAGCCCTTTGATGTCCAGGCAAGTGGACAGCCTGAGCCTGTGGGTCCGACACCAGCCTGGAACACAGGGTGAGACCTCTTCTCGGCCATCAAAAATAAATCCAAAGATTAGCTAGGTGTGGTGGCATAGGCCTGTGGTTCCAATCTCTCGGGGGTCTGAGGCAGTAGGATTGCCTGAGTTTGGCAGGTGGAGTCCATGGTGGCCGTGAGCATGCCCCTGCAGTCTGGCCTGGGTGACAGAGCAGGATTCTGACTCCAAATAATAATAATCACCTCAACCACCACCACCACCACCACCCCTGCTGCCAAGAATGAGGATTCACCATCAGGAATACGAGAGGAAAAGGCACTTTCCTGTCTCTCGTTTGTGGGAGGTTTCAAAGGTGGCCCCTGGGCATTTCTGTCCCACACCTTTGGCCATGTGCCTCAGAATGCCAGCCTCCACTCTCCACACTCGTGCACCACAGAAAAGATGTGTGTGAGCTCATGGAACAGACAGCCCCGTGCTAGAGCGTCTGTTGGGCACAGAGTGATCAAGGTGATGTGGCAATGCTGTGGCCAGCCCAGGTCCCAGTCACCCTGTCTGCCACCTATGAGTGGGGAGAGTGCCCCTTCCTCTCCAGATTACTCCATTGTGTCCTGCTCATGTGGACCTTTCCCTGTGGAGCCCAGGACGCCCATCGTGATGCACGTGGGAGGAATCTCCATCAACCAGGCTGAGGCACAGCAGCACAATTGTAGCTCTTGGGGCCTCTAACTGCAGGGCTCAGGTAGTCCTACCTCCTCAGGCCCTGAGCAGCTGGGAACTTTGGCCCACCAAGTCTGATTCAATTTTGGAGACCACTAGTCATGATGAGGTCTGGCCATGTCACCTGGACTGGTCTCCAATCCCTTGACTCAGGCAGGAGCTGATGGTCATGAGCCATGGTGCCCGGCCTGTACTTGCACATTCAGTTGGTGGGTGTGATGAAAAGGAATGCCCCAGGATGGAGGCCATAGCATCCCGTGTAGCAGGCACCACCATCACCACAATGCGGGACTCTAGTGTTTACATTCCAGGGAGTGATGAGGTTTCGCTACGTGGCCCAGTCTGGTCTCAAACTCCTGGGTGCCAGTGGTCCCATGCCTCAGCCTTCCAAAGCCACAGTCAGATTGTCTGCCAATCCACTGTCTTTTGGGAACTCTAGACCTAAGGCTGGGGCTTCCTTCTCAAATGATCTCTGTCTGTTCACAATGATTCCATCTACATACCAAAATGGATACTCTTTTTTCCCTTTTCTCCTTTTTCTCTTTGAGTCAAAGTCTCACTCCATCACCCAGTCTGGAGGGGAATGGTTGCTCCGGGCCACTGCAGCCTTGGACTGCCGGACTCCATCAAGACTTTACCCAGCCTTCCAAGGTACTGGAAGGACAGGTGCACACCACCACGCCCAGATCATTTGGGATGGAGGGTAGAGACGAGGTCTCACTGAGGTGCCCAGGTGGCTCTCGGCCTGCAGGTTCAGGCTGGCCGCTGGCTTCAGCTTCCCAAGTGCTGGGAGGATGAGTCTGATCCCTTGAGCCTGGCCTCGATCCTTGGTCAAAAATGAACCAGAATTCGTGGTGCAGCTGCCCACACCTGAATTCCCGGTGCTCTAGGAGTCAGAGACAGGATGATGTCTGGAGCCCAGGAAATCAAGACCAGCCCGGACCACACAAGGTGACCCCATCTCTGCACCCAAACAGGGTGTCTGGGATCGAGGTGACCATCATCCTGGCCACTCTGGAGGTTGAGATGGGGGGATCGCCAGAGCCCACAATGTCAAGGCTGGCAGTGAAGGATGGTAGTTTCCCCGGAACCCAGCCTGGGCCAAAGAGCTAGACCCTGTCTCCAAAAACATCAGAATCATACACAGATTCTCAACTGTGCGTGATGTGTTCACAGAGCGACTTTTTTAGAGCCTGGAAAAATGGGACTGTGGGCAAAGAAATGGCCCCGGGTGAAGGATGTGTCCTTGGCCTTCCTTTCAGAAGGTTGTCATTGCCGAGTCAGAGGGTCGGCCTGCCTGAAGCACATTTCTCACCTCGGAGAAGAAAGCTGGCAGGAACCTGGCCGGGAAGACTCAGGAACTCCTGCACCAAAGTGGGGTCAGCCATTTGGGGGGAGGTTGGGTCTCTAGGGTGTCGAGTTGGGGGACCATGATATGTGGGGGAGTCGGGCAGGGAAGGACTGAGGACAGAAGATTTTCCAGAAATTTCTTTTTCTTTCTTTCTTTCTTTCTTTCTTTCTTTCTTTCTTTCTTTCTTTCTTTCTTTCTTTCTATCTTTCATTCTATCTTGTCTTTTCTTTCCTCACTAGGTCACCCTGGATGCTCTGAAACTGCCTGAGTCAGGCCATCCTCTCGGCCCAGACCTCCAAAAGTACTGTGATCACAGATTTTTCCATTTGGGCGTCTTTCTGGCCTTGCCTGGTCTTGAACTCTGGGATTGAGGTGATCATTTTGCTGTGGACTGCCCTCATCAACGGTTTTCTGGGTTTTGCTTGGGGTTGAGGCTGGGTTTTACTATGGTGTCCAGTCTGGTCTCGAGCTCCTAGGCTCTGGCCAACTTCCCATCTTGGCCTCCCCAAGTGCTGAGGAGACATGCCTGAGTTGCCTGGTGGTCCATGCCCCCCATAGGTTTGAGTGATGTCCTCCATTTCCCTGAGGCTCTCCCTGGGAGGAGCAAATGGGTTCAACCTGGGTAACAAGGTGGGCTAAGGGGTGGGTGACTGATGGAGAGAAGTGGCTGCATCAGGCACACACACGAGTGAGATCTCGGCAGGTGAATTTGGTCACCTTCTCCGGGGTCCCGGGACTTTGCAAAGGAGCGGTAATAGCGTTGGGGCCCCGAGAGGGTTGTGGAGGCTGGGTGTGTGGGCTCACGTCTGTCATCTTGGCTTTCTGGGAGGCTGAGGAGATAGGATGGCCTGAGCCCCTGGGTTTGAGAACTGCCTAGGCCCCTGGTTTGAGAACTGCCTAGGCACCTTGGCACGACCTCATCTCTACAAGAAGCCAAACAAAAAAGCCAAGCATGGTGGATCAAGCCTGCCGTTCTGGTCACTAGGGAGGCCATGCCAGGAGAACTGCTGGATCCATGACAGTGGAGACTGCAGTGGTTGAGATTGGGCCCTGCGCTTTGGCCTTGGCAACAGAGAAGAACTCTGACTCAGAATAATAATACCAATCAGCATCCCAACCATAGGCCAGGCTCATGGTCTCAGCCTGGCCTCCCGGTCCTTTGGAGGTCCAGGCAAGTGGACCGCCTACACCTGTGGGTTGGACACCAGCCTGGGACATGGGGATAGATCTTGTCTCAGCCATCAAAAATAAATCCAAAGATTTGCCGGACATGGTGGCACAGCCCTGTGGTTCCAGCCACTCAGGGGACCAAGGTGGGAGGATTGTCTGAGACCAGCAGGTGGAGTCTGTGGTGGCTGTGAGCATGACCCTGTGCTGTGGCCTGGGCGAACAAGTAGGATTCCTACTCCAAATAATAAAAATCACCACCACCACTACCCCTGACACCCAGTGTTAGGAGTCACACTCAAGGATGGGAAAGGAAAAGGCATTTTCTCATCTGTCCTTCGCATGAGTTTTCAAAGGTGGCCACTGGGCGCATCCATTCTGCACTTTTGGCCACACACCCCAGAAGTCCTGCCTCCACCCTCCACACTTGTGCCCCATGACAAATAAGTGTTTGAGCTCACAGAACAGATGGCCCCAAGCTAGGGTGTATGTCAGGCACAGAGTGATCAAGACGGTCTGGCAATGCCCGGGACAGCCAGGTTTCGGTTGTCCTGTCTGCCACCTATGGGTGGGGGGAAGACCCTTTCCTCTCCTGATCACTCCATCATCCCCAACCCATGCATATCTTTACCTGGGGAGCCATGGACACCTGTCGTGATCCTGTGGGAGGCCTCTTTTTGGTCACCGGAGTCTCCATCAGCCAGCCTGGGGAATGGTGGCATGATCGTGATTCCCAGGTCCTCGCCCTGTGGGACTCAGGTAGTCCTCCCACCTCGGACCCTGGGCACCTGGGACTCCGGGGACCACCAAGTATGACTCAATTTTGGGTACCTCTCACTGATATGAGGTCTGGCCACGTCGCCAGGGCTGGTCTTCGACACCTAAACTCAAGTAGCCTCCTGCCTCAGCCTCCCAGGGTGGGGGCTGACAGTAGTGAGCCATGGTGCCTGGCCAGGACTTGCACATCCTGTGGGCATGGTCGACACTATGGGATGCCCCAAGATGGAGGCCACTGCATCCCGTGTATCTGGAACAGTCAGTGCCACCATGTGCAAGTCCAGTGTTTGCATTTATGAGAGCAAAGAGGTCTCACTATGTGGCCCAAGCTGGTCCGAATTCCCAGGCTCCAGCAGTCTCCCATCTCGACCTCCCAAAGCCACATCCCGATTGCCAATCAACCATCTTTCAGGAACTCTAGGTCCAAAGCTGGGCCCTCCTTCCCAAATGATCTTTGTGTGTTCACAGTGATACCAACTCCATACACAAATGGATGCTTTTCTTTCTTTTTCCTTTTTTATTTTTTTCTATTAGTCAGAGTCTCACTCTGTCACCCAAACTGAATAGTGGTAGCTTGTTACCGGCCACCACTACCTTGGGTGCAGGGCTCCACCGAGCCTTTCCCTGGCCTTCCCAGGAGCCAAAAGACAGGCAGGCGCCACCACACTCTGCTCATTTGGGTTGGAAGGTTAAGACAAGGTCTCACCAAGGTGCCTGGGCAGGACTCCACCCACGGGCTCAAGCTAGCCACTGGTCTCGTCTTCCCAATGTGTTCTGATGACGAGGCTGAGTTCCTGAGCCAACCCTCAGTCCTTCCTTGAAAATGAACAAGAAGTCTTGTCATGGCGGCCCACGCCTGGAATCTCAGTGCTCTGTGAGCCTGAAGCAGGAGGATGGCTGGATCCCAGGAGCCCAAGCCCTGCTGGGAAGATGCAGGGAGACCACATCTCCACAACCATACAAACAGGTTGTCTGGGGTCAAAGTGCCCGTCGTTCCGGCCACTCTGGAGGCTGAGGTGGGAATATTACCAAATCCCTCAATTTTGAGGCCAGCCATGAGCAACAGCCATATCCCAGGCCCCAGCTTGGGACTCAGAGCCAAACCCTGTCTCCAAAATCTTCAGAATCGTACACAGATTCTCATCTGCGCTTGGTGTGTTCACAGGCCGACTGGCTTTAGAGCCAGGAAAAATGGGATTGGGAGGAAGAAATGTCTCTGGGTGATGGATGTGTCCCTGGTCTTTCTTGGTGGAAGGTCCTCATTGCAGAGTCAGAGGGTCGGCCTGCCTGGGGAACATTTCTCACCTCGGAGAGGACAGCGGACATGTACTTGGCCAGGGAGCCTCAGGAACTCCCAAACCAAAATGGGGGCAGCCTTTGGGGGGGTTGGGGCTGGAAGGTGCTGCGTTTCAGGGACCCTCATATGTGGGGATGTGGGAGGGGAAGGATTGAGGGCAGAAGGTTTGCAGGAGATTGGATTTCTTTCTTTCTTTCTTTCTTTCTTTCTTTCTTTCTTTCTTTCTCTCTCTCTCTCTCTCTCTTTCTCTCTCTTTTTCTTTCTTGATTTATTTTCTTTCCTCACTGAATTGACCAGGCTGCTCTCAAACCTCTCTACTGACCATGCTCTTGGCCTGGGCCTCCCAAACTGCTGTGATCACATGTTTTCCATTTGGTTGACATCCCAGTCTTCCTGCCTGTTCTTGAACCCTGGGTTGGAAGCGGTCCTCCCATGGACTCCTGCTCTCAACCAAGGTTTTCTGGGTTTTGCTTGAGGACAAGGTGTGGGACTGCTATGGTGTCCAGCCTGGTCTCGAGCTCCCAGACTCCCGCCATTTTCCCATCTCAGCCTCCCTGAGAGCAGAGGAGATAAATGTGAGTCACCCGGCCAACCCTGCCCCCCGAATGTTTGAGAGTCATGCTCTCCCTTTCCCCGAGGTGGCCCCTGGGAGGAGCTAGTGAGGCCACCCTGGGGAACGAGGCAGGTGGAGTGTTAGGCACCCTGGTGGAGACACACCCCTGCACCAGTTGTTCTCCAAGGGGAGGGCTTGGCAGGTGACTCTGGCTGCCCTCTCTGGGATCCCGTGTCATTGGTAGGGAGTGGGCTTTACGGTGGGGCCCCAAAAGGGCTGTGGAGGCCAGGGGCATGAGCTCACACTTGCCATCCTGGTGCTCTGGAAGGCTGAGGTGAGAGGATGGCCTGAGCCCACGTGTTTGAGACCAGCCTGGGCACCTTGGTGAGACTCTTTCTCTACAAGAAGCCAAAAAAAGGAGCTGAGAGTGGTGGCACATGCCTGTCGTTTCAGGAACTTGGGAGGCCATGGCAGGAGGATTCCTGGAGCCAAGCTGCTGCAGGCTGCAGTGGCCGATAGATTGTCCCTGCACTATGGCCTGGGCGACAGAGCGGGACTCCAGATCAGAATATCAATATCCATTACAACTACCACCACAACCACAGGCAAGGCTAGGGCTCAGCCTGGCAACCCGGCCCTTAAGGGCCAGGAGATGAACGGCCTGAGCCTGCGGGTTAGACACCAGCCCATGACATGGGGTGAGACCACGTCTTGGCCATAAAAAACAAATCCAAATATTAATCGGGCGTGGTGGCAGAGGTCTGTGGTTCCAGCCAATCGGAGGATCACCTGTGGTTCCAGCCAATCGGAAGATCGCCTGTGCTTCCAGCCAATCGGGGGATCACCTGAGCCTGGCAGGTGGAGTCTGCAGTGGCTTTGAGCGTGCCCCGGCCTGGGTGACTGAGCAGGATTCCTACTCCAAATAATAATAATCACCACCACCGCCACCACCACCAACCCTGCCACCCAGCATGAGGAGTCACCCTCAGGGATGGCAGAGGAAAAGGCACTTTTTGGTCTGTCATTTGCAGCATGTTTCAAAGGTGGCCACTGGGCGCATCCAATCCGCACCTTCAACCACGTGCCCCAGAAGGCCTGCCTCAACCCTCCACACTCTTGCCCCACAGCAAAGACGTATGTGAACTCACAAAATAGATGGTCTCGAACTAAGGTGGCCATCGGGCACAGAGTAATAAAAGTGGTCCGGCAACGCCACAGTCAGCCCAGGTAACATTCACCCCGCCTGCCACCTTCAGGGCGAGGGAGGACTCTTCCCTCTCCTGGTTGCTCCATTTTTCCCCACCTTTTCTTGGGTTGCCACAGACGCCCATCATGACACACTTGGGAGGTGTCTTTTCATTACCAGAGTCTCCTTTGTTCGGGCTGGGGCACAGTGACACGTACATGGCTCCCAGGTTATCGAACTGTGTGGCTCAGGCACTCCACTTGCCTTGGGGCCCTAGCAGCCAGTACTCCAGGGGCCACCACACCTGACTCAATTTTTGGGACATCTCGATGACATGAGTTCTGGGCACATTGCCTGGGCTGTTCTCTGACGACTGGGCCCAGGCAGCCTCCCGCCTCAGCCTCCTAGGGCACGAGGCTGACAGCCATGTGCCAAAATGCCCAGCCTGGACTCACACATTCTGTCGGTGGGGTGATGCAAAGAAATGCTCCAGAATGGAGGCCACCGCAACTTGTGTAGCCGGGACTGTGGGAGCCACCACACACAACTCCAGTGTTTGCATTCCAAGGAGTGACGAAGTCTCACTACATGATCCAGGCTGGTCTCGAACTCCTGGGCTACAGCGGCCCCCACTTCATCTTCCCAAAACCACAGCCCAATTGTCTGCCAATCCACCGTCTTTTGGAAACTTTAGACCAAGATTGAGGTCTCCTTCTCAAATGATCTCTGTCTGTTCATGGTGATCCAAACTTCAAACACAAATGGATGCTCTTCTTATTTTTCTTTTTTTCTTTGACTCAGAGTCTCATTCCATATTGCTCAGGCTAGAGAATGATGACTTGCTCCAGGCCACAGCAGCCTCAACCTGACGGGCTCCGGCGAGCCTTACCCTACCTTCTCATAGCCGGAATGATGGGTGTGCGCAACCACACCGGTTCATTTGTGATGAAGGGAGAGACAAGGTCTCGCTGAGGTGCCTGGGCAGGTCTCCACCCGTGAGGTCAGCTGGATGCTGGCCTCAGCCTCTGAAAGCGCTGGGATGAGGAGGCAGATTGTGAGCCCCGCCTTGGTCCTTCATCAAAAAAACCAAAAAGCCTGGTGCAGCAGCCAATGACTGGAATCTCAGTGCTCTGAGAGGCCGAGGAGAGAGGACAGCTTCAGCCCAGGGGCCCAAGGCCAGTGCAGCCCATGCAGGGAGGCCCCCTTCTCCTCACCTATCCAAACAAGGGGTCTGGGTCGAGGTGCCCATTGTCCTGGCCACTCCAGAGGCTGGGATGGGAGGTTTACCAAACTGGTGATTTCGAGGCTTGTGATGAACTGTGGTTGTGTCTCCGGGTCCCAGTGTAGGACACACAGCCACACCCTGTCTTCAGAAACATCAGAATCGTACCCAGATTCTCATCGTTGCGTGGTGTGTTCACAGAGTGGCTGGCTTTACAGCCAGCAAAAATGGGCTTGGGAGGGAACAAATGTCCCTGGGGTGAGAGATGTTTCCCTGGTCTTTCTTGGCAGAAAGTCCTCATTGCTGAGTCAGAGGGTCGGCTTGCATGGGGAACATTTCTCACCATGGAGAGGAGTGCTGGCAGAAACCTGGCCAGAGATGCTTGGGAACTCCCGCACCAAAGCAGAGTCAGCCATTAGGGGTGTTGGGACTGGAAGGTGCTGAACTTGGAGGACCCTCAAATGGTGGGGGGGGGGGCATGAGGAAGGACTAAGGGCAGATTTGCAGGAGAATGGATTTCTTTCTCTCTTTCCTTGTTTCTTTCATTTCTTTCCTCACTAGGTTGAGCAGGCTGCTCTCAAGTTGCCAGACTCTGACCATCCTCTGGACCTGGGCCTTCCAAACTGCAGCAATCACAAGCTTTTCATTTGGTTGACATCCTGGTCTTCCTGCCTCTTCTTGAACTCTGGGCCAGAGGCGATCCTCCTGCTGAGGCATGCCCTCACCCAACGTTTTCTGTGTTTTGTTTGGGGTTGAGGTGGGGTCTTGCTATGGTGTCCAGATTGGTCTCGAGCTCCTGGGTTTTGGCCATGTTTCTGTCTCAAACGCCCTGATAGCCAAGGAAACAGGCATGAGTCTTTCAGCTGTACCCTCCCCCCAGAAGGTTTGAGAGTCACACTTTCCCTTTCCCAAAGGTGGCCCCTGAGAGGAGCGAGTGGGTCCACCCTGGGGATGATGGGAGTGGAGGGTTAGGCATCCCAGCAGAGACAAACACCTGAACCAGATCTCTCCATGTGTAGGACTCAGGGGGTGACTCTGGCTGCCCTCTCCGGGGTCCTGTGTCATCAAATGTAGTGGGTTTAGTGGTTGGGCACCGAGAGGGGTGTGCAGGCTGGCCAGGGGCTCATACCTGTCACCTCAGTGCTCTGGGAGGCTGAGGATAGAGGATGGCCTGAACCCCTAGGTTCGAGACCATCATGGGTAACTTAGAGAGACCTCGTCTCGACAAGAAGCCAAAAATATGAGCTGAGCATTGTGGCACACACTTGCCGTTCCATCCTCTCAGAAGGCCACGGTAGGAGGATCACCAGAAGCCAGTTGGTGGAGTACGTGTTGGCCGAGTGTTGGCCCCTGCACTACATCCTGGCCAACAGAGTAGGACTCCGACTCAGAATATTAATAACAACCACCACCACTACCACAATCACATGTTGGTCTCAGGGGATCAGCCTGACATCCCAGCCTTTGGAGGCTCAGGTGAGTGGACAGCCTGAGCCTGCCTATTTGACACCAGCCTGAGACATGGTGTGAGACCTCGTGTCGGCCATCAAAAATAAATCCAAAGATTAGTCAGGTGTGGTCACGCAGGCCTGTGGTTTCAGGTCCTTGGGGGGCGATTGGAAGGATCACCTGAACCCGGCAGGTGGAGTCTGCAGTGGCCATGTGCAAGCCTCTGTACTCTGCCCTGGTGACAGAGTGGGTTTCTGACTCCAAATAACAATAATCACCACCCCCACCACTACCACCACCCCTGCCAACCAGTACAAGGACTCACCTTCAGGGATGGGAAAGGAAAAGGTACTTTCCAGCCTGTCATTTGCAGGAGGTTTTGTATGTGCCCACCAGGCAAGTCTTTCCCACACATTTGTCCACACACCCCCAGAGGGCCTGCCTCCATCCTCCACACTCGTGCCCCACAGCAAAGATGTGTGTGAGCTCAAGAAACAGACAGCCCCGAGCTAGAACAGCCTCGGGGCACAGAGCGATCAAAGAAGTTCAGCAAAGCCACAGCCATTCCTGGTTCTGATCACCCTGCCTGCCACCTTTGGGGCTAGGGAGGGCCCTGCCCTTTCCTCTCCAGATCACTCCATTGTCTCCCGCCAACGTGGACCTTTCACTGGGGAGCCATGGAGGCTCATTGTGTGTACATTGGAGGTGTGCTTTTATCTCCAGAGTCTCCTTCAGCCAGGCCAGGGCACGGCAGCATGATTGTGGCTCCTGGGGTTTTGACCTACAGGGCTCAGGTGGCCCTCCCACCTAGGCCTCCAATCAGCTGAGGCCACATCTGACCCAATTTTGGGGAACTCTTGCTGAGATGAGGTCTGGCCATGACGCCCATGCTGCTCTCTGAACCCTGGGTTCAGGCAGCATCCTGCCTCGGCTTCCCAGGGTGCGGGCTGATGGCCCTGAGCCATGGTGCCCAGCCTGGACTCACAAGTCCTGTTGGAAGGGGTGATGCAAAGGCATGCCTCAGGTTGGAGGCCACTGCATCCCATATAGCTGGGTCCACGGGTGACACCACACGCGACTTGAGCATTTGCATTCTGGGGAGTTATGAGGTCTCGCTACGTGACCCATGCTGGCCTAAATTCCGGGATCCAGGGGTATCCCACCTCAGCATCGAAAAGCCAGAGTCAGATTGTGTGCTGATCCACCATCTTTCAGAAACTCTAGGCCCAAGGCTCAGTCTGCTTCCCACGTGATATCTGTCTGTTCATGATGATCCAACTCCATACACAAATGAATGCTCTTCTTTTACCTCCTTTTTCCCTTTTTTCTTTGAGTGGGAGTTGCACTCTGTTACCCAGCCTGGAGGGCAGTGGCTCCCACCTGGCCACCACAGACTTGGCCCGCTGGGATCCAGTGAGACTTCTGAGGAACCAGAAAGACAGGTGCAGGCCACCATACTTGGCTCATTTGGGATGGAGGGTAGAGATGAGGTCTCGCTGAGGTGCCTGGGCAGGTCTCAGCCTGTAGGCTCATTTCAGCTGCTGGTATCAGCCTCCCAAAGCACTGGGATGATGAGGCTTAGCCCCCAAGCCCGGCCTCGATCCTTCATCAAAAACAAAACAGAAGGCCTGGTGCAGCATCACACACCTGGAATTCCCACACTCTGGGAGACCAAAGCAGGAGTATGGAGGAGCCCAGGAGCCCAAAATCAGCCTGGGCCGTGCAGGGAGACTGCATCTCCACACCCATCAAAACAGGGGGTCTTGGGTTGAGGTGCATGTTTTCCAGGCCACTCCAAAAGCTGAGGTGGGAGGATATCCTGAGCTCGCGATTTCAAGGCTGGTGCTGATCGATGGTCATATCCCTGGGCCCCAGCCTGGGCCACAGAGCTAGATTCTGTCTCCAAAAACATCAGATTCGCACACAGATTCTCAAATATGCATGGTGTGTTCACAGGGCAACTGGCTTTAGAGCCAGAAAAATGGGATTGGGGGTGAAGAAATGTCCCCAGGTGAGGGATGTTTCCCTGTCCTTTCTTGGTGGGAGGTCCTGTTTGCAGAGATGGAGCATCAGCCTTCCTGGGGTACATGTCTCCCTTCAGAGAGGAGAGTTGGCAGGAAACCGGCCAGGGAGCCTCAGGAACTCCTGCAACAAAGTTGGGCAGCCATTGAGGGGGTTGGTGCTGGAAGGTGCCGAGCTTGGGGGATCCTCATATGGAGGGACGGGGAATAAATGACTGTGGACAGAAACTTGGCAGGAGAATAGATTTGTTTATTTGTTTGTTTGTTTTCTTTCCTCACTAGGTTGACCAGGCTGTTCTCAAAACTCCCAACCCGGGACATTCTCTTGGCCTGGACCTCCCAAACTGCTGCGATCCCAGGCTTTCCATTTTGTCGACATCCTCATCTTTCTGCCTGGTCTTGAACTCTGGGAGGAGGCAATCCTCCCGCTGAGGCCTTCCTTCAAGCAAGGTTTTCTGGGTTTTGATTTGGGTAGAGGTGGGGACTTGCTATGGTGTCCAGCCTTGTTTGAGCTCACAGGCTCTGGCCATCTTCCTGTTCAGCCTCACTGAGTGCCGAGTAAACATGCATGAGTTGCCTGGCCATCCCAGCCCCCCTGAAGGTTTGAGAATCATGTCCTCCCTTTTTGCAGAGCGGCCCCAGGGAGGAGGTAGTAGGTCCACCCTGGAAAACGAAGCGGGAGGAGAGGTGGGTTCCCTGGTGGAAACATGATCCTGCACCCGGTGCTCCCCCGGGGAGGGCTCAGGGGGCAAATCCAGCCACCTTATCCAGGGTCTCAGTTCATCAGAAGGGAGCGGGGCTCAGGTTGGGGCCCCAAGAGGGATGTGGAGGTCAAGTGCAGGGGATCACACCTGTCATCCTGGTGAACTGCGAGGCTGAGGTGATAGGAAGGCCTGAGCCCCCGTGTTCGAGACCAGCCTGGGAAGCTTGGTGAGACCTCTTCTCTACAAGAAGTCAAAAATATTAGCAGAGTGTTGTGGTGCTCAACTGTCGTTCCAGTCACTCCAGAGGCAGTGGCGGGAGGTTCGCAGGAGATCAGCCAGTGGAGGCTGTGGTGGCCGAGATAGGGCCCGTGGGCTCTAGCCTGGCCAACAGAGGAGGTTCCAACACAGAATATTAATAGCAACCACCACCACAACCACAGGCTGGGCTCGGGCTCAGCTTGGCATCCCGGACCTTCAGAGGCCGAGGCAGATGGATGGCATGAGGCTGCAGCTTTGACACCTGCCCAGGACACAGGGCAAGACCTTGTTTCGGCCATCAAAAATCAATCCAAAGTTTATCTGAGCATGGTAGCGCAAGAGTGTGGTTTCAGCCACTTGGGGGACTGAAGCAGGAGGATTGCCTGAGCCCAGCGGGTGGGGTCCATGGTGGCCATTAGTGTGCCCCTGTGTTCTGGCCTGGGTGACAGAGTGGGATTCCGAATCCAAATAATAATAATCACCACCTCCACAACCACCACCACCCCAGCCACCCAGCATGAGCAGTCACCCTCTGGGATGGGAGAGGAAAAGGAACTTTCCAGCCTGTTGTTCACAGGAGGTTTCAAAGATGTCCAAGAGGAATGTCCATCCCACGCCTTTTGCCATGCACCCCAGAAGGTTAGCCTCTACCCTCCACACTCGTACTCCACAGCAAAGATGTGTGTGATCTCACAGAACAGACGGCCCTGAGCTAGGGCGGCCATCAGGCACAGAGCGATCAAGGCAATCTGGCAATGTTATAGTTAGCTCAGATTCCTGTCGCCTATCTACAACTTCAGGCGGCAGGAGGGCCCCTTCATTTCCCAATGGCTCCATCATGCCCTGCCCACACGGATCTTTCCCTAGGGAGTCCTGGACACCCATTGTGACATTGTGGTAGGTGTCTTTTTTGTTAACAGAGTCTCTGTCTGCTGGGCTGGAGCATGGCAGCATGATGATGGCTCCTGGGCCCTCGACCTGAGGGCTCAGGCAGTACTCCTGCCTTGGCCCCCAAGCAGCCCGGACTCCAGATGCCACCATGCCTGATTCGATTTTGGGGACCTCTCACTGATACGAGATCTGACCACGTCACCCAGGCTGGGCTCAGAACCCTGGATTCAAGCATCCTCCTGCCCCAGCCTCCCAGGGCATGGAGCTGAAGGCCATGAGCCATCGTGCCCCACCTGTACTCACACGTTCTGTCAGTGGTGGTGATGCAAAGAAACGCCCCAGTATGGAGGGCACCACATCCCATGCAGCTGGGACTGTGGGCACCACCACACGCAATGCCAGTGTTTGCATTCTGGGGAGCGACGAGGTCTCACTACAAGTCCCAGGCTGGTCTTGAACTCCCAGGCTCCAGAAGTCTACTGTCTCGGCATCCCAAAGCCACAGCCCTATTGTCTCCTGATCTGTCAACTTTGGGGAATTTTAGGCCAAAGCCTAGGACCTCCTTCCCAAATGCTCTCTGTCTGTTCACAATGATCCCTACTCCATACACAAATGAAACCTCTTCTTTTTTCATTTTTCTTTTTTTTCTTTGAGTTGGAGTGTCACTCCATTTCCCAGCCTGGAGGTTGGTGGCTTGTTCCCGGCCACTGCAGCCTCGGCCCACCAGTTAGCGGCAAGCCTTTTCCCAGCATTCTGAGGAGTCGGAAAGACAGGCATGCATCACCATGCCAGAATCATTTGGGATGGAATGTAGAGATGAGATCTTGCCAATGTGCCCGGGTGGGTCTTGGCCTGTGGACTCGGCCCTGCCGCAGGCCTTGGCCTACCAAAGCACTGGGATGAGCCCCTGAGTCAGGTCTCTATCCTTCATCGAAAATGAACCTGAAGGCCTGGTGTGGTGACACACTCCTGGAATTCAAGCACTCTGGAAAGTCAAGGCAGGAGTAAGGCAGGAGCCCAGGAGCCCAAGGCCAGCCTGGGCCATGCTGGAGTACTTCGTATCCACACCAATCAAAACAGGGGGTTCTGGAGTTGAGGTGCACGTCGTACCAGTCACTCTGGAGGCTGAGGAGGTAGGATCACCAGAGGCCACAATTTTGAGGCTGGCCCTGGGCCCCAGCCTGTGCTACAGAGCCAGACCTTGTCTCCAAAAACATCAGAATCACACAGATTCTCAACTTTGTGTGGTGTGTTCACAGGTTGACTGGCTTTAGAGCCAGGAAAAATGGGATTTGGCAGAAAGAATTGTCCCTGGGTAACGGATGTGTCCCTGGCCATTCTTGGTGGAATGTCCTCAATGCCAAGTCGGAGGGTTGGACTTCCTGGGGATCATTTCTCACCTCAGAGAGGATAGCTGGCATGAACCTGTCCAGGAAGCCACGGGAACTCCATCAACAAAGCAGGGATAGCCATAGGGGGTTGGGTCTGGAAGGTGCTGAGCTTGGGGAACCCTCATATGTGGGGGGTCCAGGGGGGAAGGATTGAGGGCAGAAGGTTTGCAGGAGAATGGATTTCTTTCTTTCTTTCTTTCTTTCTTTCTTTCTTTCTTTCTTTCTTTCTTTCTTTCTTTCTTTCTTTCTTTCTTTCTTTCTTTCTATTCAGTTGGTGTCTCACTCAGTCGCCCAGACTGGAGTGCAGTGGCTGCTCCCAGCCACCGCAGCCTTGACCTGCTGGGTTTTGGCAATCCTTATGCCTCAGCCTTCCAAGTAGCTGGAACTACAGGCGCATGCTACCACACCCGGTTAATTTCTGATTTATTGTACAGATGAGGTCTTGCCATGTTGCCCAGGTGGGTCTCAAACCTGTGGGCCCAGGCAATTCACTCACCTCAGCCTCCCAAAGCACTGGGATTACAGGCTGAGCCACCAAGCCCGGCTTCTTTCTTTCTTTCTTTCTTTCTTTCTTTCTTTCTTTCTTTCTTTCTTTCTTTCTTTCTTTCTTTCTTTCTTTCTTTCTTCCTTTCTTTGTCTTTCTGTTTTTCTTTCTTTCTTTCTTTTTTCTTTCTTTCTTTCTTCTTTTTTCTTTCTTTCTTTCATTCATTCATTCATTCTTTCTTTCTTTTCTTTCCTCACTAGGTTGCCCAGGCTGCTCTAAAAACTCCCAACTTGGGCCACACTCTTGTCCTGGGCCTTGAACCTGCTGTGATCACAGGCTTTCAATTTGGCCAACATCTTGGTCTTCCTGCCTAATCTTGAACTCTGGGCCGGATATGATTCTCCAACCAAGGCCTGCCCTCACCCAAGATTTTCTGTTTTTTTCTTGGGTTCAGGTGGGGGCTTGCTATGGTGCCCAGACTGGTCTCGAGCTCCCAGGTTCTGCTCATCTTCCTGTGTTAGACACCCTGACTGCTGTGGAGAAATACGTGAGTCGCCCTGCCATTCCTGCCCACCTGAGGGTTTGAGAGTCACACCCTCCCTTTCCGTCAGGCAGCCCCCATGGAGGAGGGAGAAGATCCTCCCTGGAGAACGTCGGGTGTCAAGAGGTGGGTGCCCTGATGGAGACACGTCCCTTTACCAGGTGCTTTTCCCAGGGTGGTCTCAGTGGGCGACTCTGGGTGCCCTATCTGGGTTCCTGGGTCTTCAGAAGGGAATGGGCCTGGGGCACCCTGAGAGGGGTGGGGAAGCCATGTGCAGGGGCTCATGCCTTTCATCCCAGTGAAGTGGGAGGCCGAGGTGAGAGGATGTCCTGAGCCCCTGGGTTCGAGACCAACCCAGGCAACTTGGTGCAACCTCGTCTCTACAAAAAGCCAAAAAAATGAGCTGAGTGTGGTGGCACACACCTGTCACTCTGGCCACCTGAGATGCCAAGGCAAGAGGACAACTGGAGCCCATCCAGTGGAGGCTGTGGTGGCCATGAGTGGGACTCTGTGCTCCAGCCTGGGCGACAGCTGGGACTCTGACTCAGAATAATAATACCAACCAACACTACCACCACATCCTCAGGTCTGGCTCAGGGGCTCACCCTGGGTTTCTGACCCTTCAGAGGCCCAGACGAGAGGACGACCTGAGACTGCGTGTTCAAAACCAGCTTGGGACATGTGGTGAGACCTCATCTCGGCCATCAAAAATAAATACAAAGATTAGCTGGGTGTGGTGTTGCAGGCCTGTCAATCCAGCCACTGGTGGGGCCGAGGCAGGAGGATCCGCTGAGTCCGGCAGGTGGAGTATGCTGTGTCCATGAGCAAGCCCTTGCACTCCAGCCTGGGCAACAGAATGGGATTCCAACTCCAAATAATAATAACCACCTCCACCACCACCACCACCACCACCACCACCACCACCCCTGCCACTGCGCAGGAGGAGTCATCTTCAGTGATGGGAGAGGAAACGGTATTTTCTGGCCTGTTTGTGGGAGGTTTCAGAGGTGGCCACTGGGCATGTTTTCCCATGCCTTCGGCCACGTGCCCCAGAAAGCTTGCCTCCACTCTCCACACTTCTGCTCCATGGAAAAGATGCGTGTGAGCTCACAGAACTGACAGCCCCGAGCGAGGGAGGTCACCGGGTACAGAGTGATCAAGGCAGTTCGGCAATGCCACGAGCAAGCCGAGGCTCCAGTCACCTGGTCTGATATCTTCGGGTGGAGTGAGGGATCCTTCCTCTCCCGATCACTTCACGGTCCCCTGCCCATGCAGACCTTTCCCTGGCGAGCTGTAAATGCCCGATGTGACTCACATTGTAGGTGTCTTTTTTGTCACTGGAGTCTCCCTCGGCCAGTCGGGGCACTGTGGCAAGATCGTGAATCCCAGGGCCTCAACCTGTGTGGCTCAGGTGGTCATCCCACTTCGGCTGCCAAGCAGACAGGACTTGGAGATCACAATGCCTGACTTGATTTTGGGTACCAATCACCAAGACGAAGTCTGTCCATGACACCCGGGCTGGTCTCCAACTCTTGGGTTCAGGCAGTCTCCAATCTTGGACTGCCAGGGTGCAGGACTGACGGCCATGAGCCCCGGTGCCTGGCCAAAACTTGAAGGTGGCCACTGGGCACATCTCTCCAATGCTTCCGACCACACCTCCCTCAAGGCCTGTCTCCACCCTCCACACTTGTGTCCCATGGCAAAGACACGTGTGAGCTCACAGAACAGATGGCCCCGATTTAGGGCGCCATTGGGCACAGAGTGATCAAAGTGGTCCAGCAATGCCATGGACAGCCCAGGTTCCAGTTGCCCGGTTTGCTACCTTCTGGTGGGAGGTGGGCTCCTTCCTTTCCCGTTCACTTCATCATCCTCTGACCATGCAGACCTTTCTGTGGGGAGCCGTGGACGCCCATCTTGATGCACGTGGAAGATGTCTTTTTTTCCACTGTAGTCTCTCTTAGCCTTGCTGGTGTGTGGCGGCATGAACATGGCTCCCAGGGCCTCGACCTGCAGGGCCCAAGCACTCTTCCCGCCTTGGCCCCCAAGCAACTGGGAGTCTGGGGGCTACCACGCCTGACTCGATTTTGGAGACCTCTCAATAAGACAAGGTCTTTCCACATCACCCAGGTTGGTTTCCATCACCTGGGCTCAGGCTGCCTCCTGCTTTGTCTTCACAGGTCTTGGGACTCATGGCCGTTAGCCACGGTACATGGCCTGGACTTTCACATTGTGTCAGTGGGGTGCAAAGGAACATCCTGGGATGAAGGATGCAAAGGAACATCCTGGGATGAAGGCCCCCGCATCCTGTGTAGATGGAACCGAAGGGGCTACCACAAGTGACTCCTGTGTTAAAATTCCCGGAGCAAAGAGGTCTCGCACATGGCCCAGGCTGGTCTCAAATCCCTGGCCTCTAGTGGTCCACCACCTCAGCCTCCCAAATCCACAGTCCGACTGTCTACCAATCAACTATCTTTCAGGAAATCTAGGCTCAAGCCTGGGACATCCTTCCCAAAAGATCTCTGTCTGTTCATGATGATGCCAACTCCATACATAAATGGATGCATTTTTTATTCTTTTTTCCTTTTTTCTTTGAGTCAGAGTCTCACTAGGTCACCCAGGCTGGAGGGTAGTGGCTCACTCTTGTCCACTGCAGCTTCAGCCTGTCGGGCTACAGCGAGACTTTCTCTGGCCTTCTGAGGAGCCAGAATGGCAGGCACGCTCTGCCATACCCAGTTGATTTGGAACAAAGGGTAGAGATGAGATCTTGTTGAGTTGCCCAGGCACGTCTCGACCCATGGACTGGGGCCAGCTGATGGCCTCGGCCTCCCAAAGTGCTGGGATGATGTGGCTGAGACCCCAAACACAACCTCAATCCTTCATCAAAAAAACAGGCTTGGCATTATGGTCTACACCCGGAATCTCAGCACTCTGGGAGGCTGAGGTGGGAGGATGGCTGGAGCCCAGGAGCCCAAGGCCAGCCCCAGTCACATAAGGAGACCCTGTCTCTGCACCCATCCAAAGAGGGGATCTGGGGTGGAGGTGCCTGTGGACCCAGAAACTCTGGAGCATGAGATGGGAGGATTGCCGAAGTCCATGATTTTGAGATGGGCGTTGAATGATGATTGTGTCCCCAGGCCACAGCCTGGGCCAAAGAACCAGACCCTGTCTCCAAAAACATCAGAATCGTTCACAGATTCTCAACTGCATGTGCTGTCTTTACAGGGTGACTGGCTTTAGAGCCAGGAAAAATGGGATTGGGGGAAAGAATGGTTTCCAGGAGAGGGATGTGTCCCTAGCCCTTCTTGGAAGAAGGTGCTCATTCCCGAGTCAGCCTGCAGCACATTTCTAACCTTGGAGAGGAGAACCGGCAGGAACCCGGCCAGGGAACCTTGGGAACTCCCACACCAAAGTGGGGGCAGTCATGGGGGGGGTGGGGCTGGAAGGTGCCAAGCTTGGGGGACTCTCACATGTGGGGATTGGCGGGAGAAGGACTGAGGACAGAAGTTTTGCATGAGAATGGATTTATTTCTTTCATTCTTTCTCTTCCTCTCTCTCTCTCTTTTTCACTCACTAGGTAGTCCTGGCTGCTCTCAACCCATCCAACTCAGGCCTTCCTCTCGGGCTCAGACCCCCAAACTGCTGTGATCACAGGTTTTCCATTAGGTTGACATCCTGTCTTCCTTACTGGTCTTCAAATCTGGGCCTGAGGCAATCCTCCCACCGAGGCCTCCCCTCACCCTAGGTTTTCTGGGTTTTGCTTGGATTCAAGGTGGGGCTTGCTATGGTGTCCAACCTTGTCTCAGCTCTCGGGCTCCAGCCATCTTTTCATCTCGGCCTCACTGAGTGCTGAGAAGACAGATGTGAGTAGCCCCGCCAAAACCCCCCAACAGTTTGAGAGTCACACACTCCCTTCTCCTGAGGTGGACCCTGGAAGGAGCCAGTGGGTCCACACTGGTTAAAGAATGGGGAGGAAGGGTGGAGCCCCTGGAAAAGACATGCCCCTGTGCCAGGCAATCCCTCTGGGCAGGCTCAACAAGTGAGTCTGGCTGCCCACTCTGGGGTCTCAGGTCTTCTGAAAGGAGTGGGACTCACAGTGGGGCTCCAAGAGGAGTGTGAAGGCTGGGCATGGGGGCTCACACCTGTCACCCTGGTGCTTTCAGAGGTCAAGGTGAGAGAATGGCTTGAGCCCCCATGTTTGAGACCAGACCAGGCACCTTGCCGAGACCTCGTCTATACAAGAAACCAACAAAATGAGCTGAGCGTGGTGGTGAATGCCTGTCATTCTGGCCACTCTAGAGGCTACGGTGGGAGGATCACCAGAGCCCAGGCAGTGGAGGCTGTGGTGACCGAGAACGGGCCTCTGCACTATGGCCTGGGTGACACATCATGTCTCTGACTCAGTATAATAATACCAACCAACACCACCACAACCTCAGGCCGTACTCAGGGGCTCATCCTGGCAACCCAGCCTTTCAGAGACAGAAGCAAGTGGATGCCATGAGCCTACTACTAGTTCAAGACCGGCCCAGGACATTGGAAGAGACCTCATGTCAGCCATCAAATATAAATCCAAAGATTAGCCAGGTGTGGTGGCACAGGCCTGTGGTTCCAGCCACTCAGGGGTCCTAGGGGTGAGGATTGCCTGAGGCTGGCAGGTGGAGTCCACGTTGTCTGTGAGCATGCCCCTGCACTCTGGCCTGGGTGATAGAGAGGGATTCTGACTCTAAATAATCATAAACACCACCACTAGCAGCCCTGCCAACCATCCTGAGGAGTCACCCTCAGGAATAGGAGAGGAAACACCATTTTCTGGCCTGTTGGTCATGCGAGGTTTCAGTAGTGGCCACCAGGAATGTCAGTCCCGTGCCATCAGCCATGCACCCCCACAGGCCTACCTCCACCTTCTACACCCATGTCCCACAGCAGACTCATGTGAGCTCACAGAACAGACAGCCCCAAGTTAGGGTGTCATGGGACACATAGCGATCAAAACGGTTGGGCAACACTGCAGCCAGCCCAGGTTCCAGTAGCCCATTCTGCCACCTTCGGATAGGGGGTGGTACCTTTCCTCTCCCTATCACTCCATCGTCCAGAGCCCAAGCGGAACTTTCCCTGGGGAGCTGTGGACACCAATCATGGCGCATGTGAGGGGCATCTTTTTGGTGCCAGAGTCTCCGTCCGATGAGCTGGGGTATGGCGACATGATAGTGGCTCCCGGTGCCTGGACATGCGTGACTCAGGTGGACCTCCTGTCTTGGCCCCCAAACTCCTCGACTCTGAGGGCGACCATGCCTGACGTGATTTACGGGACTTCTCACCAAGATGAGATCTGGCAACATAGCCAGGGCTGGTCTCCAACTCCTGGACTCAGGCAGCCTCCCGCCTCAGTCTCCCAGGGTGCGGGGCTGATGGTCATGGGCCATGATGTCCGGCATTGTCTCCCATGATCTGTCCATGGGGGTGATGCAATGGAATGCCTCGGGACGGAGACTACCACATACCATGTAGCTGATACTGTTGGCGCCACCATGTGTGTCTTCAGTTTTTGCATTCCAGGGAGCGATAAGGTATCAATACGTGGCCGAGGATGTTTACAACCTCCCAGCCTGCAGTGGTCCCATGCCTCGGCCTTCCAAAGCCACACCTCAATTATCTGCCAATTCATCATCTTTCTGGAACTCTAGGAGGCTGGGGTCTCCTTCCCAATTGAGCTCTGTCTGTTCATGATGATCCCAACTCCATACACAAATGGATGCTCCCCTTTTTTTCCCTTTTTTTTCCAGTTTTTCTTTGAGTTGAGGCCTCATCCATCGCCCAGGCTGGAGGGAGGTGGCTCACTCCTGGCCAAAGCAGCCTCAGACCACTGGGCACCAGTGAGCTTTCCCTGGCCTCCTGAGTAGCTAGAATGAGAGGTGCATGCTGCCACCACTGGCACATTTCAATGGAGGGTAGAGATGAGGTCTCACCGAGTTGCCTGTGTGGGTCTTGGCTTGCAAGCTCAGGCTGGCCGCTGGCCTCTGACCCTGAAAGTGCTAGGATGACAAGGTTGAGCTCTCGAACCCAGCTTCGATCCTTCATTGAAAATGAACCAGAAGGTCTGGCACAGTGGCCCATGCCTGGAATTCCAGCAATCTTGGAGGCTGAGGCTGGAGAATGGCTGGAACCCAGGAGACAAAGGCCAGCCCAGGCCAAACAGGGAGACCTCGTCTCCACATCCAATCAAACAGGGGGTCTGGGGTTGAGGTGTCTGTCATCCCAGCCACTTCAGAGGCTGAGGTGGGAGGATCGCCGGAGCCCACAATATCGAGGCTGGTGGTGAACGATGGTCATGTCCCTGGGTCCCAGCCAAGGCCATGGACCCAGACCCTGTCTCCAAAAGCATCAGAATTGTACACATATTCTGAACTGCATGTGGCGTGTTCACAGTGTGACTTCCGTTCAAACCAGGAAAAATGGGATTGGGGAGGAAGAAATGAGGGATATGTCCCTGGTCTTTCTTGGCAGAAGGTCCTCATTGTCAAGTCAGAGTGTCGGCCTGTCTGGGGCACATTTCTCACCTCAGAGAGGAGAGCCAGCAGGAACCCGGCCAGGTAGCCTCGGGAACTCCCACACCAAAGCATGGGCAGCCATTTTGGGGGAGTTGGACTTGAGAGTCCCAAGCTTGGTGGACCCTCACATGTTGGTCTGTGTGGGGGGAAGGACTGAGGGCAGAAGATTTGCAGGAGAATGGATTTCTTTCTTTCTTTCTTTCTTTCTTTCTTTCTTTCTTTCTTTCTTTCTTTCTTTCTTTCTTTTCTTCTTTCTTTCCTCACTAGTTTGCTCAGGCTGCTCTCAAAACTCCCAACTCAGGTCATCTTCCTGGCATGGGCCTCCAAAACTGCTGTGATCACAGGCTTTCCATTTGGGTAACATCTGGTCTTCCTGCCTGGTCTTGAATTCTGGGCTGGAGGCTATCCTCCCGCTGAGGCTTGCCCTCACCCAAGGTTTTCTGGGATTTACTTGGGGTCGATGTGGGGGCTTCCTATGGTGTCCAGCCTGGTCTCAAGCTCCCAGGCTTCAGTCATCTTCCCGTCTCAGCCTCCCCAAGTGCCAAGGAGACAGGTGTGATTCGCATGGCAATCCTGACCCCCCTAAGGTTTGAAAGTCATGCCTTAACTTTCATGAAGTTGGCCCCTGGGAGGAGCGTTCGGGTCAACACTTGGGAACAAGGTGGGCAGAGGTGTGGGAGCCCAGGCAGAGATACAACACTGTGCCAGATGCTCACCTCAGGGAGGGCTTGGTGAGCAACTCTGGCCACATTCTCCAGGGTTCCAGGTCATCAGAAGGGAGCGGGCCTCATTTTGGGGCCCCAAGAGGAGTGTGGAGGCCGGGCTTGGGGGCTTACACCTGTCATTCCAGTGCTCTGGGTGACCAAGGCGAGAGCATGGCCTGAGGTCCTGGGTTCAAGACCAACCCGGGCACCTTGGTGAGAACACCTCTCCATGAAGCCAAAAAAATGAGCCAAGCATGGTGGTTCACGCCTGATGTTCCGGCCACTCACAAGCCTGTGGTGGGAGGATCACTGGAGCCCAGCAGGTGGAGAATGCAGTGACTGAGAGTGGGCCTCTGTGCTCCAGTCTGGGATAATAATACCAACCACCACCACCACCACAACCACAGGCCGGGATCAGGGGCTCAACCTGGCATTCCAGCCCTTCAGAGGACCAGGTGAGTGGACAGCCTGAGGTGGCTAGTTCGACACCAGCCCAGGAAACAGGGTGAGACCTTGTCTCAGCCATCAAAAATAAATCCAATTATTAGCCAGACGTGGTGGAGCAGGCCTGTTGTTCCAGCCACTTGGGGGCCGAGTTGGGAGGATCACCTGAGCCTGGAAGGTGGAGTCCACAGTGGCCGTGAGCATGACCCTGCTTTCTGGTCTTGGTGACAAAGTGAGATTCCGACTCCAAATAATAATAATTACCACCACCACCCCCACCACCACCCCTGCCACCCAGCACGAGGAGTCACCCTCAGGGATGGGAGAGGAAAAGGCACTTTCCGGCCTGTCATTCGCAGGAGGTTTCAAAAATGGCCACTGGGCACGTCCGTCCTACGCTTGGTCACGGACCCCAGAAGGCCAGCCTCCACCCTCCACACTTGTGCCCCATGGCATAGACACGTTTGAGCTCACAGAACAGGCGGCACTGAGCTAGGGTGTGGGGAGGGCCCCTTTCTGATCAATCCATCATCATCCACAACTTGGACGTTTCCCTGGGGAGCCCTGGATGCCCATTGTGAATTGAGAGGTGCCTTTGTTGTTTCCATCGGTGGGGCTGGGTTGTGGTGGCATGATCCTGGCTCCCAGGGCCTTGACCTGTGGGGTTCAGGCGGTCATCCCTCCTCAGCCACCAATCAGCCGGTACTCTGGGATCCACCACGCCTGACTCAATTTTGGGGACCCCTCGCTGGGTCAAGTTCTGGCCATATCGCCTGGGCTGCTCTCCAGCTTGGGGACTCAGGCAGGCTCCAGCCTCAGAATCCCATTACGTGGGTCTGACTGCCATGAACCACAGTGACCATCATGGACTCATATGTGTTGTCAGCAGGGTCGAATCAAAGGCACACCCTGGAATGGGGGCTATGGCATCCCATGTAGCCGGGACCATGGATGCCACCATGCATGACTCCAGTGTTTTTGTTCTGGGGAGTGACAAGTTCTCACTATGTGACCTAGCCTGGTCTTGAACTCCCAGGATCCAGCATTCCCCCAGTTCATCCTCCCAAAGCCACAGCCCGATTGTCTGCCAATCCACCATCTTTCTGGAACTGTAGACCCAATGCTGGGCCCTCCTTCCCAAATTATCTGTCTGTTCACGATGATCCCAACTTCATACACAAATGGATGCTCTTCCTTTTTTTCCTTTTTTTCTTTTTATCTTTGAGTTGGAGTCTCACTCCTTCGCCCAGTGTGGAGGGCAGTGGCTCTCTCCCAGCCACTGTAGCCTCAGGCCGCTGGACTCCAACTGACCTTTCCTCGGCCTTCTGAGGAGCTAGAAGGACAGCCATGTGCCACTATGCCTGGTTCATTACAGATGGAAGGTAGAGATGAGTTCTCACCGAGGTGTCCATGTGGGTCTCAGCCCATGGGCTCAGGATGGTCACAGGTCTCAAATACCCAAAGCAATGGGATGATAAGGCAGAGCCCCCAAGCCCGGCCTTGATCCTTCATAAAAAACGAACCAGAAGTCCTGATGTGGTGGTCCACTCCAGGAATCCCAGCACTCTGGGATGCTTAGGGGCAAAGATAGTTGGAGTCCAGGAGCCCAGGGCCAGCCTGGGCCAACCCAGGCCATGCAGGGAGATCCCATCTCTGCACAAATCTAAACAGGGAGTCTTGGGTCGAGGTGCCCAACACCCTGGCCACACTAGAGGCTGAGGTGGGAGGATCACTGGAGGATTTCTTTCTTTCTTTCTTTCTTTCTTTCTTTCTTTATTTCTCTCTCTCTCTCTCTCTCTCTCTCTCTCTATCTATCTTTCTGTCTTTCTTTCTTTCTTCCTTTCTTTTCTTTCCTCACTAGGTTGCCCAGGCTGTTCTCAAACTGCCCATCTTGGGCCATAATATTGGCCTGGGCCTTCCAAACTGCTGTGACCACAGGTTTTCCATTTAGTTGACATCCTTTTATTCCTGCCTTGTCTCTGGGCCAGAGGCAATCCTCTGGGCCAGAGGCAATCTTCCTGCCGAGGCCTGCCCTCATCCAAGGTTATCTGGATTTTGCTTGGGTTTGAGTTCGGGGCTTGCCATGGTGTCTAGCTTGGTCTCAAGCTCCTGGGCTCTGGTCATCTTCCCATCTCGGGCTCCCCGAGTGCTGAGGAGATAGTTGTAAGTCGCCCATCCCTCCCAGTCACCTGAAAGCTTGAGAGTCATGCCCTCAATTTCCCCAAGAGGGTCCCAGGGAGGAGTGAGTGGGTCCAACCTGGGGAATGAAGTGGGCAGAGGGGTGGACGCACCAGCCAAGACACGTCCCTGTGACAGGTGCTCCCCCGGGATTGCTTGGGGGACAAATCTGGTCACCCTCTCCGGATTACTGGGTCATCAGAAGGAAATCAGCCTCGTGGTGGGGCCCCAAGAGTGGTGTGGAGGCCTGTCATGAGGGCTCACGCTTGTCACCCCGGTGCTTTGAAAGGCTGTGGTGAGAGGATGGCCTGAGACACCAGTTTTGAGATAAGTCCAGGCACCTTGGTGAGACCTTATCTCTACAAGAAGTCAAATGAATGAACTGAGCATGGTGGCACATGCCTGTCATTCCAGCCATTTGGGCTGCTGCAGCAGAAGCATCTCAGGAGCCCAGCAGGTAGAGGCCACAGTGGCCAAGAGCAGGTATCTGCTCTCCAGCCTGGGTGACAGAGCATGATTCCGAATCAGAATAATAATACCCACCACCACCACCACAACCACAGGCCAGGCTCAGGGGCTCAGCCTGGCATCCTGTCCATTCAGAGGTCGAGGTGGGTGGACGGCCTGAGCCTGCACATTAGAGACCAACCAGGGACACTGTGTGTGAGGATTGCCTGAGCCTGGCTGGTGGAATCCGTGGTGATCGTGGGCGTGCCCCTGTGCTTAGACCTGGGTGGCAGAGTGGGATTCCGACTTCAAAAAATAATAATCACCACCACCACCAGCCCTGCCACCCAGTGCGAGGAGTCACCTGCAGGTATGGGAGAGGAAATGCACTTTCCCCCCTGTCATTTGCAGGAGGTTTCAACGGTGGCCACTGGATATGTCCATCCTGCCCCTCCATCCACAAATCCCAGAAGGCCTGCCTCCACCCCCCCACACTCATGTCCCATGGCAAAGACACGTGTGAGCTCAAGGAACAGGTGGCCCAAATTTAGGTCATCATTTGGGTACAGAGTGAACAAAGTGGATCAGCAACGCCACGGCCAAACCAGGTTCTGGTCACTCGGTGTGCCACCTTCATGTGGTTGGAGGGTCGCTTCCTTTCCTGATCACTCCATCATTCGTCGCCCACATGGACATATGGCTGGGGAGCCATGGATGCCTGTCGTGATGCACTTGGGAGCCGTAGTGTTCATCACGGAGCTCTCTGTTGACTTGGTGGTGGTGTGGCAGCATGATCTTGGCTCCTGGGGCCTTCACCAGTGGGGCTCTGGAGGTCGTCCTGCCATAGCCTCTGAGCAGCTGGGACTCCAGGGGCCACCACACCTGACTTGATTTTGGGAACCTCTAGCTGAGACGAGGTCTGTCAATATCGCCCAGGCTTGTGTCCAACCTATGGTCCCAGGCAGCCTCCTGCCTTGGACTCCCAGGGTGTGGGACTGACGGCCGTGAGCTAGGGTTCCTGGACTGGACTCACAAGTTTTGTCCTTGGAGGTGATGCAAATAATGACCCAGGATGGAGGTCACTGCATATCATGTAACCAGAACCATGGACACCACCAGGCAAGACTCCAGTGTTTACATTCTGGGACGTGACGAGGTCTTGCTTCATGGCCCAGGCTGATCTGGAACACCCAGGCTCCAGCGGTCCCCCACCTTGGACTCCCAAAGCCACAGTCTGATTGTCTGCCAATCAACTGTCTTTTGGGAACTCTAGGCCCAAGCCTGGAGCCTCCTTCCAAAATGATCTATGTCTGTACGAATCTCAAATCCATACACAAATGGATGCTCTTCCTTTTACAGCTTTTTTCATTTTTTCTTCAAGTTGGAGTCCTACTCCATCTCTCAGGTTGGAGGACACTGGCTAACTCCAGGCCATCCCAGCCTCAGCCAGCCAGGCTCCAGCAAGCCTTTCCTGGTGCTTCCAAGGAGCCAGAATGACAGGCGCATGCTACTACACCCTGTCATTTGGGATGGAGGCACGATTGTGGCTCCCAGGTCCTCAACCTAAGGGGCTCAGGTGGTCCCCCTGCCTCAGTCCCCAAGCAGCCAGGACTCCAGAGGCCACCACGCCTGACTTAATTTGGGGGACCTCTCAACTAGACAAGGTCTGGCCATGTCACCCAAGCTGGTCTCCCCACCCAGCACTCAGGCAGACTCCCACCTTGGCCTCCCAAGGCACGGGGTTGCCGGCCGTGAGCCACGGTGCCCAGCCTGGACTCACATGTGCTGTCAGCAGGGGCAACACAAAGGCACGCCCTGGGATGCAATGGCTTGCATCCCATGTAGTTGGAATCACGTGGGCCACCACATGCGACTTGAGTGTTTGCGTTCCAGGGAGTGACGAGGTCTCGCTATATTACCCAGGCTGGTCTCAAACTCCTGAGATCCATTGATCCTCCGCCTCGATGTCCCAAGGCCACAGACCAAATGTCTGCTGATTCACCATCTTTCAAGGAATCTACGTCCAAGATTGCAACCTCCTTCCCCAATGATCTCTGTCTGTTAACAAGGATCCCAACTCCATACAAAAATGGATGCACTTCTTTTCTTTCCTTTTTTTGAGTAGGAGTCTCACTCCATCGCCCAGACTGGAAGATGGTGTCTGGCTCCCAGCCACTGCATCCTTGGCCCACTGGGCTTCAACAAGCTTTCCCCCACTGGCCTTCTGAGGAGCCTGAACTTCAGGCATGTGCCACCACGCCCTGCTAATTTGGGATTAAGTGTACAGACGAGGTCTCGCCAAGTTGCCTGGGGGTGTCTCAGATCTGCAGGCTTCAGCCAGCTGCTGGACTTGGCCTCCTGACACACTGGGATGACGAGGTTGAGCCCTAAAGACCAGCCTTGATACTTCATTAATAATGAATCAGAAGGCAGGGCACGGCAGCCAAAGCCTGGAATCCCCATGCTTTGGGAGACCGTATAGGGATAATGGCTGTAGTGCAGGAACTCAAGACTTGTCCAGGCAATGCAGGGAGACCCCATCTCCAAATCATCCAAACAGGGGGTCTGGGATCATGGTGCCCATCGTCCCAGCCACTCCAGAGGCTGATTCAGTAAGATCGCCAGAACCCGTGATTTCGAGGCTTGTGGTGAATGATGGTCGTGTCCCCGAGCCCTGGCCTGGACCACAGAGCCAGATCCTATTTCCAATAAAATTAGAAACGTACACAGATTCTCAGTTGTGCATGGTGTGTTCAGAGGGCGACTGTCTTTAGAGCCAGAAAAAATACCACTGGGGGAAAGAAACGTCCCCGAGGGATGTGTCCCCAGCCTTTCTTGGCATAAGTTCCTCATTGCTGAGTTAGAGGACTGGCCTGCCTGAGGCACATTTCTCACCCCGGAGATGAGAGCTAGCAGGAACCCTACCAGGGAGCCTCAGGAGCTCCCACACTAAAGCAGAGGCAGACACATTTGGGGGGTAGGGCTGGAAGGTGCCAAATTTGGAGTACCCTCATGTGTGGGGGCCAGGGGGAAGGACTGAGGGCAGAAGTTTTGCAGGTGAAAGGATTTCTTTGTTGACTTAGATTTTCTTGCTTGCTTGCTTGCTTTCTTGCTTTGTTTCCTTTCCTCACTAGATTTCCCACGCTGCTCTCAAACCACCCAGCTCGGGACTTCCTCTTGGCCTTTTCCTCCTAAACTGCTACAATCACAGGTTTTCCATTTGGTTGACATCCTGGTCTTCCTCCCTGGTCTTGAACTGTGGACATGAGGTGATCCTCCTGCCAAGGCCTGCCTTCAACCAAGGTTTTCTGGGTTTGAAATGGCATTGAGGTGGGGGCTTGCTGTGATGTCCAGCCTGGTCTTTTCTCCCACATACTGGCCATCTTCCTGCCTCAGCCTCTCTGAGTGCCAAGGAGACAGGTGTGAGTCGCCCTTCCATCCCACCCCACGGTGGCTTGAGAGTCACACCTTCATTTTTCTTGAGGTGACACCTGGGAGGAGTGAGCAGATTCACCCTGGTGATCACATCAGCCGGAACAGTGGATGCCCTGTTGGAGACATGTCCCTGAGCCAGGTGCTCCCCTGAGGTGGGCTTGGCAGATGATTCTGGCTACTCTCTCTGGGGTCCTGGGACATCTGAAGGGAGTGGGCCTCTCGGTTGGGACCCAAGAGTGGTGTGAAAGCTGGGCGGGGGGCTCACGCCTTTCACCCTGTCACTTTGGGTGGCCGAGGCAAGAGGATGGCCTGAGCCTCTGGGTTCGAGACCAGCCCAGGAACCTTGGCAAGACCTCGTCTCTACAAGAAACCAACAAAATGAGCCAAGCATGGTGGTGCACACCTGTTGTTCCAGCCACTCTGGAGGCAGTGGCGGGAGGATCGCCAGAGCCCAGCGGCGGAGGCTATGGTGTACGAGAGCAGGTCCCTGCTCTTCAGTATGGGTGAGAGAGTGGAACTCCGACTCAGAATACTAATACCAACCACCAACACCACTAACACAAGCTGGGCTCATTGACTCAGTTGGCATCCTGTCCCTTCAGAGGCTGAGGTTTGTGGACGCCCTGAGCCTGCGGTTTTGAGACCAGCCCAGGACACTCTGCAAGACCTCATCTTGGCTGACAAAAATAAATCCAACAATTAGCCGGCCTTGGTGGCACAGTCATGTGGTTCTAGCCACTCAGGTGTCCAGGCAGGAGGATCACCTGAGCATGGCAGGTGGAGTCTGTGGTGGTTGTGAGTGTGACCCTGCACTCTGACCTGGGGACAGAGCAGGATTCTGACTCCAAATAATAATAGTCAACACCACAGACACCACCCCCACACCTGCCTCCCAATGCGAGACAACACCCTCAGGGATGGGAGAAGAAAAGATACTTTCACAGCTGCCGTTTGCAGGAGATTTCAATGTTGGCCACTGGGGACGTCCATTCTGTGCCTTTGGCCATGCATCCCAGAAGACCTACTTCCACCCTACATAGCTGTTCTCCATGGCAAAGATATGTGTGAGCTCAAAGAACAGATAGCCCTGAGTTAGGGCATCTGATGGGCACAGAGCAATCAAGGCAGTCTAGCAATGGCACAGCCAGCCCAGGTTCTGGTTGCCCAGTTCTGCCACCCTCAGGTGGGAGAGGGTCCCTTTCTATCCCTATCACATTATCGTCCCCAGCTCACGTGGACCTTTCCCTGGGGAGCCATGATGCCCACAGTGATGCACATGGGAGGCATCTTTTTTGTTGTTGGAGTCTCCATTGGCTGGGCTGAGGTGAGGTGGCACTATAGTGGCTCCCAGGGTCTCAACCTGAGGTACTCAAGTGGTCTGCCTGCCTTGGCCCCTGGGCAGGTGGGACTCGGGGCCACCATGCCTGACTAAATTTTGGGGACCTCTCACTGAGACATGGTATGTCCACATCGCCCAAGCTGGTCTTCCCACCCAGGATACAAGCAGCCTCCTGCCTCAGCCTCCCTGAGCACGGGATGGATGGCCATGAGGCACAGTGCCCAGCCTGGACTCACAGGAGCTGTCAGTAGGGGCAGTGCAAAGGCATGCTCCAGGATGGAGGCCACCGCATCCTGTGTAGCTGTGATCACGTGCATCACCACAAGTGATTCAAGCTTTTGTGTTCCGGGGAGCAACAAGGTCTCACTTTGTGGCCCAGTCTGGTTTCGAACTCCCAGGATCCAGTGGTTCCCCATCTTAGCCTCCCAAAGCCACAGCCTGAATATCTGTCAATCCGCTGTCTTTCGGGAACTCTATGCCCAAGATTGTGGCCTCCTTCCCCAACAATCTCTTTCTGTTCACGATGAGCCCAACTCCATACACAAATGGATGCTCTTCTTTTCTATCCTTTTTTTTTGAGTCAGAGTCTCACTCCGTCATCACGACTGGTGGGCAGTGGCTCGCTCCTGGCCACTGCAGCCTTGATCTGCTGGGATTCAGCAAACCTTCCCCCAACAGCATTCAGAAGAGTCGGAATAACAGATGCATGCCTCCACTCCTCACTAATTTGGGATGGAGGGTAGAGACGAGGTCTCACTGAGTTGCCCAGTTGCATCTCAAACCCACAGACTCAGGCCAGCCACTGGTCTTGGCCTCCCAAAGTTCTGGGATGATGAGGTTGAGCCCTCTAATCCGGCCTCGATACTTCATCAAAAACAAACCAGGAGGCCAGTTGCTCTTGCCCAAGCCTGGAGTCTGGGAGTCTGAATCAGGAGGATGGCTGTAGACCAGGAACTCAAGGCCAGTCTGGACCATGCAGGGAGACCCTGTCTCTGCACCCATCCAAACAGGGTGTCTGAGCTCATGGTGCCCATTGTCCTGGCCACTCCAGTGGCTGAGGTGGGAGGATCACTGGAGCCCATGATTTTGAGGCTCACGGTGAATGACGGTCGAGTCCTCAGATCCCAGCCTGGACCAGAAATCCAGACCCTGTCCCCCAAAACATGAGAATCGTATACAGATTATCAACTGCGCATGGTGTGTTCAAAGGGCGACTGGTTTAGAGTCAGCAAAAATGGGACTGGGAGAGGAAGAAATGTCCCTGGGTGAGGGATGTATCCTCAGCCTTTCTTGTCGTAAGGTTCTCATTGCTGAATTGGAGGGCCAGCCTGCCTGAGGCACATTTCTCACCCCGGAAAGGAGAGCCAGCACTAACCCGGCCAGGGAGCCTCAGGAACCCTTGAACCAAAGCAGGGACAGCCATTTGTGGGGGGTTGGGACTGGAAGGTGCCAAGCGTTAGGAACCCTCTTGTGTCAGGGGGTCAGGGGGAAAAAGACTGAGGGCAGAAAGTTTACAGGAGAATGAATTTCTTTGTTGACTTAGATTTTCTTTCTCTCTTTCTTTTTCTTTCTTTCATTCTTTCTTTTCCTCTCTCTTGCCAGGGACCAGCTCCAGTCAGGTTCAGGGTACCCCAAACGTGGTGATGGCATTGGCAATTGGGAAGAAGAGAGAAAGAAAGAGACTGGACTCTGGTCTAGTGCAGAAGCACTGTGTGTTATTGGGAATTACAACGGGTCTTTTATACACAAAGTCAGGTGTGGGAGGGTCGTCCCCCATCCACCAGAAACCTTAATCCATGAAAACTTAATCAATGATTGCCTTTAAACCCTTTTCATATGATAATCTTAAAATCCCATAACAAAGGATAACCTAATCTATGACTGATATATTCTATAAACCTTTTTCATCCTAAGCTGATTGATTTATGCCAAGTTAAACAATTGTATAGAAGCTTAAGTGTTTACTTTACAAAGGAAAAGTGGCCCATCCCAGAATGTTTGGAATGTGACTCAGCCCAAAGTTCACAGTGGGCTACCTGTAAGTAACCCAGCCGCATTCTTTAAACAAAATGGCTGTCTTCTAAAACTATATTCTACAATTTACACCTTCAATAAATCCTAAGATCATGACCCAGAAACCTGTGACCAATACTAAGGCTCTTAAATGTGACATGAGTTTGAATTATAAGTTATGTGAAAGTCAAAACTGCAGTTTGTGGAAGAATGGGAGCAATGAGCTTCTAAAGTTAGCTTGTGTTCATCCTGGTCTCTGGTCTCAGAGTTTTTATGTTTTGAGCTCACAGGAGCTTAATCTGGTTAGTGCTGAGTAGAAAAGGGGAGGAAATGGGGTCAAATAGCTCCAGAACGCATCCTAGTGGTCTCGGGGTCAACGGCCCTACCTGATCCCTGACGCTCAGTGGGCCTCCATGGCTGGCTCCCAACACTCTCTCTCATTTGTTCAGTAGGCAGACCTGGCTGCTCTCAAACTGCCATACTAGGGCCTTCCTCTTGGCCTAGGCCTCTCAAACTGCTGCAATAACAGGCTTTCCATTTGGTCAACATCCTGGTCTTGTATGTTCTTAAACTCTGGGCCGGAGGAGATCTTCCTGCTGAGGCCTTATCTCACCCTAGTTTTTCTGCATTTGCCTTGGTGTTGAGGTGGGGGCTTGCTATGGTGCCCAGTCTAGTCTCAGTTCCAGGCTATGGCCATCTTCCTGTCTCACTTCCCCAAGTGCCGAGGAGACAGGCGTGACTCTATGGCCAGCCCCCTCACAACGGTTTGAGAGTCACATCCTCCCTTTTCCCAAGGCGGCCCTTGGGAGGAGTGAGTGGGTTCATCCTGGAGATTGAGGCCAGTGGATGTGTGGGTGCCCCGGCAGAGACAACCCCCTGTGCAAGGCTTTTCTCTAGGGTGGGCTCAGTTGGCGAATGTGGCTCCTCTCTCCAGAGTCCTGGGTCGTCAGAAGGCAGTGGACCTCACGGTGGTGCCCCAAGAAGGGTGTAAAGCCTGGGCACGTGGGTTCATGCCTATCACCCCAGCTATTTGGTAGGCCGAGATGTGAGTATTGCCTGAGTCCTGGGTTCAAGACCAACCTGGGCACTTTGGTAAGATGTCTTCTCTACAATAAAACAACAAAATGAGCTAAGCATGGTTGCTTATGCCTGTTGTTCCGGCCACTGGGGAGGCTGCAAGGGGAGGATCGTTGGAGCCCAGCCAGGGGAGGCCATGGTGGCTGAAAGCAGGTTCATGTGCTCTGGCCTGGGCGATAGAGTGGGACTCTGACTCAGAATAATAATACCAACCACCACCACCACAAGCACAGGCCAGGCTCTGGGGCTCAGTCTGGCATTCCAGACCTTCAGAGACCGAGGCAAGTGGATGGCCTGAACCTGCAGGCATGAGACCAGCCCGGGACACTGGGCAAGATGTCATCTCAGTCATCAAAAATAAATCCAACCATTAGCCCAGCGTGGTGGCGCAGGCCTGTGGTTTCAGTCACTCAGGGGGCCGAGGCGGGAGGATCACCTGAGCCTGGCAGGTGGAGTATGAGGTGGCCGTGAGCTTGCCCCTGCGCTCTGGCCTGGGTGACAGAGTGGGTTTCTGATTCCAAATAATAATAGTAATCACCACCACCACCACCACCACCAACCCTGCCACCCATTGGAAAGAGTCACCCATAGGGATAGGAGAGGAAAAGGCACATTCTGGCCTGTTGTTCCTGGAAAGTTTCAAAGGTGGCCACCAGGCATATCTATCTGGCACCTTCGGCCACGGGTCTCAGAATTTCTCCCTCCACCCTCCACGCTTGTGCCCCATGACAAATATGCATGTGAGCTCCTGGAACAGACGGCCCAGAGTTAGGGTGGCCATCTGGCACAGAGCGATCAAAGCGGTCTGACAAAGCAGCGACCAGCTTATGTTTCAGTCTCCTGGTTTGCCCCTTCCTCTCCCAATCACTCCATCATCCTCCGCTCACGCAGACCTTTCCGTGGGGATCCGTGGATGCCCATCGTGATGCACGTGGGAGGCATCTTTTTTTAGCCAGAGTCTCCCTCTGCCTGGCTGGGGCACGGCAGTATGAACCTGGTTCCCAGGTTCTTGATCTGCAGGGCCTAGGTGCTACTCATGCGTTGGCCCCCAAGCATCTGGGAGTACGAGGGCCAACATGCCTGTTTCAAATTTGGAGACCTCTCACTGAGACAAGGTCTTCCCACATTGCCCAGGATGGTCTCCAACCCCTGGGCTCAGGGTGCAGGGCTGACGGTCATTAGCCACAGTGCCCAGGCTGGACTCGCACATTGTGTCGGTGGGGGCAACACAAAGGAAGGCCCTGGGATGAAGGCCACTGCATCCCATTTAGACAGGACTGTGGGCGTTACTATGCATGACTCCTGTGTTTGTGTTCCTGGAGCGACTGGGTCTCGCACATGGCTCAGGCAGGTCTCAAACTCCCGGGCTCCAGTTGTCAACCACCTCGGTTTCCCAAAGCAACAGTTCAATTGTCTGCTGATCCACCATCTTTCGGGAACTCTGGGCCCAAGCCTGGGAGCTCCTTCCCAAATGATCTCTGTCTGTTCACGATGATGATGCCAAATCCAAACAAAAATGGATGCTCTTCTTTTTTTAATCTTTTTTCCTTTTTCTTTGAGTCAGAGTCTCACTCCATTGCCCAGGCTGGAGGGTGGTGGCTCACTCCCAGCCACTGCAGCATTGCCCCACTAGTCTCTGGTGAGCCTTTCTCTGGCCTTCTGAGGAGCCAGAACGACAGGCACAAGCCACCACACCTGGTTCTTTTGTAACAGAGGATATAGATGATGTCCTGCTAAGTTTCCCGGGTGTGTCTCAGCCCACGGGCTGGGGCCAACCGCTGGTCTCAGCCTCCCAAAGCACTTGGATGACATGGCTGAGTTTCTGAAATTGGCATCGATCATTGGTCAAAATGAACAAGAGTCTTGGCACTGCGGCCCATGCCTGGAATCCCAGCACTCTGGGAGGCCGAGGTGGGAGGACAGCTGGAGCCAAGGAGCCCACATTCAGCCCGAGCCACAAAGAAAGACACTCTCTCTGCACCCATCCAATGAGGGAATCTGGGGTGGAGATGAATGTCATCCCAGAAACTCTGGATCATGAAGTGTGAGGATTGCCAGAGACTGCAATTTTGAGAGGGGCGTTGAATGATGGTCGTGTCCATGGGACCCAGCCAGGGCCAAAGAGCCTGACCCTGTCTCCAAAAACATCAGAATCGTAGACAGATTCTCAACTGGGCATGCTGTCTTCCCAGGACGACTGACTTTAGAGCCAGGAAAAATGGGAGTGGGGAAGAGAATTGTTTTCAGGTGAGGGGTGTGTTCCTGGTCTTTCTTGGCAGAAGGTCCTTGTTGCTGAGTCCGAGGGTCAGCCTGCCTGCTGTACATTTCTAACCTCAAAGAGGAAAACTGTCAGGAACCTGGCCTGTGAGCCTCGAGAACACCCATACCAAAGCGGGGCCAGCCATTGGGGGGATTGGGGCTGGAAGGGGCTGAGTTTGGGGGACCCTCTCCTGTGGAGGTTGGGGGTAAGGACTGAGGGCAGAAGTTTTGCAGGAGAATGGATTTCTTTCTTTCTTTCTTTCTCTCTCTCTCTCTCTTTTGTTCCCTCACTAGGTAGTCCCGGCTGCTCTCAAACCGCCCAACTCAGGCCTTCCTCTCAGCCTCGGCTCCCTAAACTGCTGAGATCACAGGCTTTCCATTTGATATCTTTGTCTTCATTCCTTCCTGGTCTTCCTTCCTTCCTTCCTCTGGGCCTGAGGTGATCCTTCCACTGAGGCCTGCCCTCATCCCAGATTTTCTGGGTTTTACTTGGGTTCGAGGTGGGGGCTTTCTGTGGTGTCCAGTCTGGTCTCAGCTCCTGGGTTCCGGCCATCTTTTTGTATCGGCCTCCCTGGGTGCTAAGCAGACAGATGTGAGTAACCCCACTGGTCCCCCCCAACGTTTGAGAGTCACAACCTCTCTGTCCCTGAGGCAGACCCTGGGAGGAGCAAGTGGGTTCACCCTAGGGAATGAGTCTGGTGGAGAGGTGAGCCCCCTAGTGAAGTCATGCCCCTGCACCAGGCAATCCCTCTTGGCAAGCTTGGCTGGTGAGTCCAACTGCCTACACCGGTGTCTCAGGTCTTCTGAAGGGAGTGGGCCTCACGGTGGGGCCCTGAGAGTGGTGTGAAGGGCGGAGGTGGGGGCTCACATCTGTCACTCTGGCACTTTCAGAGGCCGAGGTGAGAGGATGGCCTGAGTCCCCAGGTACGAAACCAGCCCAGGGACCTTGGCGAGACCTTGTCTCTAACAGAAACCAGCAAAATGAGCTGAGTGTGGTGGTGCATGCCTATCGTGGCAGCCACTAGGGAGGCAATGGTGGGAGGATTGCCAAAGCCCAGACGGTGGAGGCCACGGTGGGCAAGAACGAGTCCCTGCACTCTGGCCTTGACAACACAACATGTCTCTGACTCAGCATAATAATAGTAACCAAAACCACCACAACCACAGGCCATTCTCAGGGGCTCATCCTCACAACCCAGCCCTTCAGATGCAGAGGCAAGTGGACGCCCTGAGCCTATGGGTTCGGGACAAACCTGGGATACTGGGCAAGATCTCATCTTGACCATCAAAAATAAATTCAAAGTTTAGTAGTGCATGGTTTTGCAGGTTGTGGTTCCAGCCACTTGGGGGGCTGAGGTGGGAGGATTGCCTGAGCCCGGCAGGTGGAGTCTGTGGTATCTGTGAGCAGGCCTCTGCACTCTGACCTGGGCAACAGAGGGATTCTGACTCCAAATAATCATAATCACCACCACCACCAGCAGCAGCAGACTTGCCATCCAGTCCCAGGAGTCACCCTCAGAGATGGGAAAGGAAAAGGGACTTTCCAGCCTATTGGTCCTGGGAGGTTTCAAAAGAGGCCACCTGGCATGTCAGTCCCATGCCTTCAGCCACGTGACCCCACAGGCTTGCCTCCACCCCCACACTCATGCCCCACAGCAGAGAAACGTGTGAGCTCATGGAACAGATGGCTCCGAGTTAGGGCATCCATGGTGCACAGAGCAATCAAAGCGGTCAGGCCACACCATGGCCAGCCCAGGTTCTTGTAGCCCATTCTGCCACCTTCAGGTGGGGGGAGGTACCCATCCTCTCCCTATCACACCATCACCCCCCACCCAAGCCGACCTTTCCCTGGGGAGCTGTGGACACCCATCATGATGCACATGGGAGGCCTCTTTTTGGTGCTAGATTCTCCATCCAATGAGCTGGAGCATGGCGGCATGATCGTGGCTCCTGGGGCCTGTACCTGTGGGGCTCAGGTGGACCTCACTCTTCGGCATTCAAGTAGGTGGACCTCACTCTTCGGCACTCAACTCCAGGGGCCACCATGCCTGACTCGATTTAAGGGACCTCTCACTGAGATGAGATCTGGCCATATCACCATGGCTGGTCTCTGAACCTGGGCTCAGGCAGCATCCCGTTTTGGTCTCCCAGGACAGTTGTGGGCCATGGTGCCTGGCATGGTCTTGCAGGTTCTGTCAGTGGGGGTGATGCAATGAAATGCCCCCAGATGGAGGCCACCACATCCCGTGTAGCCAGGACTATGGGCACCATCACATGTGACTCCATTGTTTGCATTTCAGGGAGAGACTCCAGTGCTTGCATTTCAGGTAGAGTGAGTGATGTGTCCCTTGTCTTTCTTGGCAGAAGGTCCCTGTTGCCAAGTCAGAGGGTCAGCCTGCCTGGTTCACGTTTCTCTCCTCAGAGAGGAGAGCCAGCAGGAACCCGGCCAGCTATTGCACCAAACCACGTGCAGCCATTTAGGGCAAGTTGGACTGGAGAATGCTGAGCGTGGGGGATCTTCACATGTGGGGGGGTGGGGAGAAAGACTGAGGGCAGAAGTTTTGGAGGAGAATGGATTTCTTTCTTTCTTTCTTTTTCTTCTCTCTTTCTTTCTTTCCTTCTTTCTTTCTTTTCTTTCCTCACTTGGTTGCCCATGTTGCTCTCAAACCATCCAACTAGGGCCATCCTCTCAGCCTGAGCCTCCCATACTGCTGGGATCATAGGCTTTCCATTTGGTCCACATCCTGGTCTTCCTGCCTGGTCTTGAACTCTGGGCCAGAGCGATTCTCCTGCCAAGGTCTGCCCTTACCCAAGCTTTTCTGGGTTTTGCTTGGGGTCAGGGTGGGGATTTGCAATGCTGTCCACCCTGGTCTTGAGATCCTGAACTCTGGCCATCTTACCATCTCGGACTACCTGAGTGTCAAGGAGACAGGCGTGATTCGCCCGGTCATCCCCACCCACCCGAAGGTTTGAGAGTCATGCCCTCCTTTTCCCCGAGGCAGCCCCTCAGAAGAGCATTTGGATCAACACTAGGAAGTGAGGTGGACGGAGGTGACCATGCGCCAGAAACTCCCCCTGGGGAGGGCTTGGTGGGCGACTCTGGCCAAACTCTCCGGTGTCCCGGGTCTTCAGAATGGAGCAGGCATCGTGATGAGGCCCCGAGAGGGGTGTGGAGGCTGGGTGTGGGGACTCACACCTCTCATTCTGGTGCTCTGGGAGGCTGAGATGAGAGAGTGGCCTGAGTCCCTGGGTTCGAGACCAGCCCAGACACCTTGGCAAGACCACCTCACCAAGAAGCCAAAAGGGTGAGCTGAGAGTGGTGGTTCACACTTGATGTTCCAGCCACTCGAGAGCCTGTGGCAGAAGGATCAACAGAGACCAGCCGGTGGAGGCCATAGTGGCCAAGAGCAGCCCTCTGTGCTCCAATCTGGGCAACAGAGCATGTCTTGGACTCAGAATAATAATACCAACCACCACCAACAACAAAACCACAGGCTGTGGTCAGGAGCTCAGCCTGGCATCCTGGCCTTTCAGAAGCCCAGGTGAGTGGATGGCCTGAGACTGCAGGTTTGACACCAGACCAGGCCATGGGGCAAGACCTTGTCTCGGCCATCAAAAATAAATTCAAAGATTAGCCAGGCATGGTGGAGCAGGACTATGGTTAAAGCCATTTGGGGGCCCAATGTGAGAGGATCTCCTGAGCCCAGCCGTGGGAGTCCACGGTGGCCGTGAACATGCCCCTGCACTCCAGCCTTGGTGACAGTGGGGAATTCTGACTCCAAATAATAATAATAACCACCACCACCATCAACCCTGACACCCAGCATGAGGAATTACCCTCAGGGATGGGGGAGGAAAAGGCACTTTCTGGCCTGTCACTGGTGGGAGATTTCAAAAGTGGCCACTGGGCACTTCCATTTCAAACCTTGGTCAAGAGCCCCAGAAGCCCAGCCTCCACTCTCCACACCCGTGCCCAATGGCAAAGATGCATTTGATCTCACGGAACAGACCACTCTGAGCTAGGGTGGCGGGATGGCCCCTTCCTCTCCTGATCAACCCATTGTCACCTACCCACTCGAACCATTCCCTGGGGAGCCGTGGATATTAGTCGTGATGCATGTGGAAGGCATCTTTTTTGTCACTGGAGTCTGTCGGTGGGGCTGCGGTGCAGTGCCATGATCATGGCTTCTGGGGCCTCAACCTGTGGGGCTCAGGCAGTCCTCCCACCTCACCCACCAAGCAGCCGGTACTCTGGGGGCCAGCACACATGACACAATATTGAGGATCTCTCACCGAAATGAGTTCTGGTCAGGTTTTCTGGGCTGGTCTCCGACCTAGGGACTCAGACAGCCTTCCGCCTCAGCATCCCAGGTTGCAGGTCTGACTGCTGTAAGCCACAGTGTCCATGCTTGACTTGCAAGTGTTTTCAGCAGGGGCAACACAAAGGCATGCACTGGAACACAGTCTATTGCATTCCATGTAGCCGGGAACCCAGGGGCCACCATGCATGATGCCAGTGTTTGCATTATGGGGAGTGACACGGTCTCGCTATATAACTCAGGCTGGTCTCAAACTCCTGGGTTCCAGCGTCCCCCTGCCTTGGCCTCCCAAAGCTACAGTCCTATTGTCTGCTGATCCACCATTTTTCTGGAACACTAGGCCCAAGGCTGGGGCATCCATCCCAAATGATCTCTGTTCATGATGATCACAACTCCATACACAAATGAATGCTCTTCTTTTTTTTTTCTTTTTTCCTTTTTTTCTTTGAGTTGGAGTCTCACTCTGTCACCCAGTGTGGAGGGCAGTGACTCTTCTCAGCCACTGCAGCCTCAGCCTACCAGACTCTGGCAAGCCTTTCCTCAGTCTTGAGAGGAGCCAGAATGACAGGCATGTGCCACCATGCCCAGCTCATTATTGATGGAAGGTAGAGGAGAGATCTCGCTGAAGTTCACGGGTGGGTTTGTCCCACGGCTTGGGCTGGGCATAGGACTTGAACACCCAAAGCACTGGGATCACGAGGGTGAGCTCCCAGCCCAGCCTCAAAACTTCATTGAAAACGAACCAGAAGGCCTGATGTGGCGGCCCATGCCTGGAATCCCAGTACTCTTGGATATTTAGGTGGAAGGGTGGCTGGAGTCCAGGACCCCAAGACTGGCGTGGGCCAAACTGGTCCACACAGGGACACCCCATCTCTGCACAAATCCAAACAGGGATTCTTGGGTCAAGATGCTTGTCATCCTGGCCACACCAGAGGCTGAGGCACGAGATTCACTGGAGTCTATAATTTCCACACTGGTAGGGAACATTGGTTGTGTCCCCAGGCCCCTTCTGGGGCCACAGAGAAAGATCTAATCTTCAAAAACATCAGAATCATACACAGATTATCAAATATGCGTGGCGTGTTCACAGGGCGACTGGCTTTAGAGCTAGGAAAAATGGGATTGGGAGAGCCGGAGGAACCAGCGCAGGGACCCTCGTGAACTCCCACAACAAAGGGTGGCAGTCATTGGTGGGGGTTGGGGCTGAAGGGTGCTCAGCTTGAGGAACCCTTGTATGTGGGGGAGTGGGGAGAAGGAATGGGGGAAGAAGGTTTGCAGGTTAATGGATTTCTTTCTTTCCTTCCTTCCTTCCTTTCTTCCTTCCGTCCTACCTTTCATTTTTCTTTCTTTCGTTCTTTCATTGTTTCTTTCTTTCTTTCTTCCTTTCTTTTCTCTCCTCACTAGGTTGCCCAGGCAGCTCTCACACCACCCAACATGGGCCATCGTCTCGGCCTGGGCCTCCAACTGCTGCTATCACATGCTTTCCATTTAGTCAACATCTTGATCTTCCTGCCTTATCTTGAGCTCTGTGCCAGAGGTGATCCTTACTCTGAGGCCTGCCCTCATCTATGGTTTCCCGGATTTTGCTTGGGTTTGAGTTCAGGGCTTGCTATGGTGTCCAGCCTTGTCTTGAGCTCCCGGGCTCTGGCCATCTTCCCATTTCACCTTACCCAAGTGCCGAGGAGACAGTCGTGATTTGTTCAGCTGTCCACGCCCCCCCAAAAGTTTGAGTCAGGCTCTCCATTTCCCGAGGTGGGCCCAGGGAGAAGCGACTGGGTCCAACCTGGGGAATGAAGTGGGCAGAGGTGTGGGCCCTCCAGCTGACACATGTCCCTGCACCAGGTGCTTCTGCAGGGAAGGCTCGGGGGAAAACTCCAGTCAGGCTCTCTGGGTTCCCGGTTCATCAGAAGGGAGCGGGTGTCATGGTGGGGCCTTCAGAGGGGTGTGGAGGTCTGGCATGGGGGCTCATGCTTGACACACTGGTGCTTTGAGAGGCTGAGGTGAGAGGACGGCCTGAGCCCCTGGGTCCAAGATAAGCCTGGGCACCTTGGTGAGACCATGTCTCTACAAGAAGACAAATAAATAAGCTGAGAGTGGTGGCACACACCTGTTGTTCTGGCCATTTGGGCAGCCACGGCAGGAAGATCACAGTAGCCTAGCCAATGGAGGCCGCAGTGGCCAAGAGTGGGCCTCTGCACTCCAGCCTGAGTGACAGAACGTGACTCTGAATCAGAATAATAATAACAACCACCACCACCTCAGCCACAGACCGGGATCAGGAGCTCATCCTGGCATCCTGTCCCTTCAGAGGTCGAGGTGAGTGGACGGACTGAGCTTGCAGGTTTTAGAACAGCCCAGGACACTAGGCGGGAGTTTCATCTAAGCCCTACAAGTGGAGTCCACGGTGGGCATGTGAGTGTCCCTGCACTCAGGCCTGGGCGACAGAGCGGGATTCTGACTCCAAATAATAATAATCGCCACCACCACCACCACCATGCCTGCCACCAAGCACGAGGAGTCAGTGTCAGGAATGGAAGAGGAAATTCACTTTACCCCCTTTCATTCACAGGAGGTTTCAAAGGTGGCCACCGGGTACGACTGTCTTGCACCTTCATCCACGCGTCTTAGAAGGCCTGCCTTCACCCTCCACACACATGACCCATGGCAAAGATGCATGTGAGCTCATGGAACAGGTGACCCCGATTTAGGGTGACCATCGGGCACAGAATGATCAAAGCATACCGGCAATGCCACAGCTAACTCAGGTTCCAGTCACCTGGTCTGCCGCCTTCGAGTGAGGGGAGGGCTACTACCTCTCCTGATCACTCCATCATCCCCTGACCATGCAGACCTATGCCTGGGGAGTCATGGACGTCTATCATGATGCATGTGGGAGGCGTCATTGTGATGCAAATGGGAGGCATTTTTTGTTGCCCAATTCTCCGTCGGCCGGCTGGGATGGGGCACAGCGATAGGATCATGGCTATAGGGTCTCGACCTTTGGAGCTCATTTGGCCCTCCCGCCTAGCCCCTGAGCAGCTGGGACTCCCAGGTCCACCACGCCTGACTCTATTTGGGGGACCTCTCACCCAGACGAGGTCTGGCCACCTCACCTGGGCTGGTCTCTGACCGCTGGACCCAGGCAGCCTCCTGCCTTGGCCTCCAAGGGTGAGGGGCTGACGGCCATGAGCCATGGTGCCCGACCAGGACTCACAAGTGCTGTTAGCAGGGTCAACACAAAGGCATGCCCTGGGATGGAGGCTACTGCATCCCATGTAGCTGGGACAACAGGTGCCACCACGCATGACTCGAGTGTTTGTGTTCTGGTGAGTGACAAGGTCTTGCTATGTGATCCAGGCTGGTCTTGATCTCCCGGGCTCCAGCAGTCCCCCCTTCGGCTTCTAAAGCCACAGCCTGATTGCCAATCCACCATCTTTTGGGAACTCTACAACCATGGATGTGGCCTACTTCTCGAATAATCTCTGCCTGCTCATGATGATCCTAACTTGATACGAAAATGGATGCTCTTCTTTTCTTTCATTTTATTTTTTTGAGTCGGAGTCTCACTCGGTATCTCAGCCTGGAGGCCTTGGCTACCTCCTGGCCACCACAGCCTTGGCCTGCAGGGCTCTGGTGATCCTTCCCCTCTGGTCTTCCAAGGAGCCAGAATGACAGGCGAGTGCCACCACGCCCAGCTCATTTGGGATGTAGGGTAGAGACGAGGTGTTACCAAGTTGCCTGGCATGTCTCGGACCCATGGGCTCAGGCTGGCAGCTGGACTAGGCCTCCCCAAGTGCTGGGATGACATGGCTGAGCACCCGAGCCCTGCCTCTATTCGTCATCAAAAATTAACCGAAGGTCATATGCCACAGACAATGCCTGGAGTCCCACCACTCCCTGAGGCTGAAATGGGAGGAAGTGTGTAGCCCATGAGCTCAAGGCCAGCCCAGGCCTTGCAGGGAGACCCCACCTCCACATCTATCCAAAGAGTGAGTCTAGAGAAGTGGTGCCCGTCACCCGGCCACAACAGAGGCTGAGGTGTGATGATCACCGGAGTCCACAATTTTGAGGGTGGCGGTGAATGACAGTTGTGTCCCCAGGCCCCAGCCTGGGCCACAGAGCCAGATCCTTTGTCCAAAAATATCAGAATCTTACAGATTCTCAACTGTGCATCACGTGCTCAAAGGGCGACTGGCTTTAGAGTCAGAAAAAATGGGACTTGGTGGTAAGAAATATACCTGGATGAGGAATGTGTACCTGGCCTTTCTTGGCGTAAGATTCTTGTTGCTGAGTCAGATGTCTGGCCTGCCTGGGGCACATTTCTCATCACGGAGAGGAGAGTCAGCGGGAACCTGGTCAGGGAGTCTCTGGAACTCCCACACAAAACAGTGGCGGGCTTTGGGTTGGCTGGGGCTGTAAGGAGCCGAGCTTGTGAGACCCTCATATGTGGGGTGGGTGAAGGGGGGAAGGACTGAGGGCAGAAGGTTTTCAGGCAAAAGGATTTCTTTGTATACTTAGATTTTCTTTATGTCTTTTTCCTTTCTTTCTTTCTTTCTTTCTTTCTTTCTTTCTTTCTTTCTTTCTTTCTTTCTTTCTTTCTTTCTTTCTTTCTTACTTTTCTTTCTTTTCTTTTCATTCCTCACTAGGTTGTCCAGGCTGCTCTCAAGTCATCCAACTCAGGCCATCCTCTCAGCCTGGGCCTACCAAACTGTTGCGAACACAGGCTTACCATTTGGTCGACATCCTGGTCTTCCTGCCTGGCCTTGAACTCTGGGCCAGAGGTGATCATCCCAGTGAGGCCTGCCCTCACCCAAGGTTTGCTGGGTTTTGCTTGGGTTCATGGTTGGGGCTTGCTATGGTGTCAAACCTGGTCTCGAGCTCCTGGGCTCCAGCCATATTCCTGTCTTGGCCCCCCTGAGTGCCAAGGAGACAGGCATGAGTCACTAGGCCATCCTGCTCCTTTGATGATTTGATAGTCAAGCCCTCCCTTTCCCCAAGGCAGTCCATGGAAGGGACGAGCTGGTCCACCCTGGGGAATGAGGCAGGCAGATGGGTGGGCACCCTGGTGGTGACACACCCCTGCCTCAGTTCCTTCCCCTGGGGAGGGCAAGGTGGGTGCCTGCAGACGACCTCACCAAAGTCCTTGGTCGTCAGAAAGGAGTGGTCCTCATGCTGGGTCCCGAGAGGGGTGGGCAGGCCAGTTGCAATGGCTCAGGCCTGTCATCCTGGTGGTCTGGGAGGCCAAGGTGAGAGGATGGACAGATCCCTTGGGTTCGAGATCAGCCTGGTCACTTGGTGAGACTTCCTCTAGACTAGAAGCCAAAAAAATCAACCAAGAGTGTGGGGCACACCTGTCATTCTGGCCACTCAGGAGGCCATGGGGATAGGATCGCTGGAGCCCTGCTGGTGGAGGTCATGATGGCTGAGAGCAGGCCCCTGCACTCTGTCCTAGACAACACCGTGGGACTCCAACTCATAATAATGGTACCGACTACCACCAACACCACAACCACAGGCCAGCTCAGGGGCTCAGCCTGGCATCCCGACCCTTCAGAGCCTCAAGAGAGTGGACAGCCTTAGCCTGTGGGTTCAAAAACAGCCCAGGACACTGGGAGAGACCTCATCTAGCCCATCAAAAAAATGCAGATTAGCCAGGTGTGGTGGTGCGTGCTTGTGGTTCCAGACACTCAGGGGGCCAAGGTGGGAGGATCACCTAAGCCTGGCAAGTGGAGTCTGAGGTGGCTGTGAGCATGCCCCTGAGCTCCTGCCTGGGAAACAGAGTAGCATCCAACTCCAAATAATAATAATCACTACCACCACCACCACCACCCCTACCACCCAGAGTGAAGAATCACCCTCAAGTATGGGAGAGGAAAAAGTAATTTCCGGGCTGTCATTCATGGGATGTTTCAAAGGTGGCCACCAGGCACATCCTTCCTGTGCCTTTGGCCACACATCCCAGAAGGCCTGGCTCCACGCTCCACACTCATTTCTAACAGCAAAGACGTGTGTGAGCTCACAGAACAGACAGCCGTGACCTAGGGGAGCAGTTGAGTACAGAGCGATCAAGGAAGTTTGGCAATGCTGCGGCCAGCCCAGGTTCCAGTAGCCCTGTCTGCCATCTTCGGACATGGGAAGGGCCCCTTCCTCCCCCAATAACTCCATCATCCCCCACCCACGCAGACCTTTCTCTGGGGAGCCATGAATGCCCATCGTGATGCATGTGGGAAGCATCATTTTGTCACTGGAGTCTCTGTCAGCTGGGCTGGTGTGCAGTGGCATGATCTTGGCTCCTGGGGCCTCAACCAGCAGGGCTCCGGCTGTCCTTCCAGCTCAGCCTCCAAGCAGCCAGGATTCTGGGGGTCACCACACCTAACTCGATTTTGGGGACCTCTCACCAAGACTAGGTCTGGCCACATAGCCCGGGCTAGTCTCTTGACCCCTGGGTTCAGGCAGCCTCCTGCTTTGGCATCCCAGGGTGTGCAGCTGACAGCCATGAGCCATGGTGCCTGACCTGGACTTGCACGTTTTGTCAGCGGGGGCCATGCAAAGGCATGCTAAGGGACATAATTCTCTGCTTTCCGTGTATCTGGGACCACTGGTGCCCCCATGTGTGACTCATTTGTCTGGGGAGAAACAGAATCTCACTACATGGTCCTGGTGGTCTTGAACACCTGAGCTCAAGCAGTACCCTTCCTCAGTCTCCCAAAGCCACAGCCTGAATGTCTGCTGATCCATTGTCTTTTGAGAACTCTACACCCAATGTTGAGGCCTCCTTCCCCCATGATCTCTGTCTGTTCAGGATGATCCCAACTCCATGCACAAATGGATACTCTTCTTTTCTGTCTTTTTTTTTGAGACAGAGTCTCACTCCATCATCCAGGCTGGAGGGCGGTGGCTCATTCCCAGCTAGCAGAGCCTTGGCCCACCTGGCTCTGGCAAGCCTTCCCCCCCAGATTTCTGAGGAGACGGAATAGCAGGCAAATACCGCAATGCCTGGCTCATTTGGGATGGAGGGAGGAGATTAGTTGTTGCCGAGTGGTCCAGGCACTTCTCAGACCCACAGGCTTTGGACTGCCACTGGCCATGGCCTCTGAATGCACTGGGATGATGAGAAAAGCCCCCTAGCCAAGCATTGATCCTTCGTTGGAAAAGAAACTGAAGGCTGGGCGTGGCAGCCCACGCCTGGAATCCCAGTGCCTTGCAAGGCTGAGGCAGGAGGATGACTGGAGCCCAGTAGTACAAGTCCAGCCTGGGCCATGCAGGAAGACCCAGACTCTGCACCTATAAAAACAGGTGGTCTGGGGTCGTGGTATCCATCATCCTTGTCATTCCAGAGGCAGAGGAGGGAGAATCGCTGGATCCCATGATTTTGAGGTTGGTAGTGAACGATGGTTGTGACTCCAGACCCCAGCCTGGGACACAGAGACAGAACCTCTCTCCAAAACATTAGAATCGTACACAGATTCTCACCTGCGTGTGGTGTGTTCAATTGGAGACTGGTTTTTGAGCCAGGAAAAGTGGGATTGGGGGAAGAAATGACCTCGGGTGAGGGATATGTCCCTGGCATTTCTTGGCAGAAGGTCCTCGCTGCCAAGTCGGAGAGTCGGCTTAACCGGGACACTTTTCTCACCTCAGAGAGGAGAACCAGCATGAACACGGCAAGGGAGCCTTGGGAACAACCGCACCAAAGCAGGGCCAGTCATTGGGGGGGTTCTGCCTGGAAGGTGCCAAGATTGGAGGACCCTCACATGTGAGAGAGGCATGGGGGGAAGGACTGAGGGCAGAAGGTTTACAGGAGAATGGATTTCTTTCTTTCTTTCTTTCTTTCTTTCTTTCTTTCTTTCCTTTCTTTCTTTCTTCCTTCCTTATGTCCGTCCTTCCTTTCTTTCTTCCTTTGTTCTTTCTTTCCTTCTTTCTTTCTCTCTCTCTCTCTCTCTCTTTCTTTCTTTCTTTTTTATTGTTCCTATCTAGGTCACCCAGGTTGCTTTCAAACCACCCAACTCGGGCCATCCTCTAGGCCTGGGTCTTTGAATCTCCTGTGAACACAGGCTTTCCATATGGTCGACATCCTGACCTTCTTGCCTTGTCTTGAACTCGGGGCTGGAGGTGATCTTCTTGTCAAGGCATATCCTCACCCAAGGTTTTTCTGGGTTTTGCTTGGGGTTTAGGTGGAGGCTTCTTATGGTGTCCAGCCTGGTCTCGAGCTCCTGGATTCCAGCCATCTTCCCATCTCATCCCCCCAAGTGCTGATGGGAAAGGCCTGAGTCCCATGGCCGCCCCAGTTCCCCGAAGTTTTGAGAGTCACACCCTCCATTTCCCTGAGTTGGCCCCTGGGAGGAGTGAGTGGGTCCACCCTGGGTAACAAGGCAGGCAGGGGGTGGGTGCCATGGGGGAGACTCACCCCTGCACCAGGTACTCCCCCCTGGGAGGGATCAGCGGGTGACTCTGGTCACCTTCTCCAGGGTCCTGGGTCATTGGAAGGAAGCGGGCCACATGATGCGGTCCTGAGAGGGGTGTTGATGCTGGGAACAGGGGCACAGTCATGTAATCCCAATGCTCTGGAAGGCCGAGGCAAGAAGATGGCCTGAGCTCCCGTGTTTGAGACCAGCATGGGCACCTTGGTGAGACCTCATCTCTACAAGAAGTCAAAAAAATGAGCCGAATGTGTTGGCACACACCTGTCTTTGTAGCAACTCAGGAGGTCACAGTGGGAGGATCGCCAGAGCCCAACCTGTGGATGTTGTGTTGGCCAAGAGTGGGCACCTGCACTTTGGATTGTGTGACAAAGCGAGACTCCGACTCAGAATAAAAATACCAATGACGACAACCACCAAAATCCCAGGCTGGGGTCAGGGGCTCAGCCTGACATCCTGGCCCTCTGGAGGCCCAGGCAAGTGGATGGACTGACCTGTGGGCTTGACACCAGTCGGAGACATGGAGTAAGACCTCTTCTCAGCCATCAAAAATAAATCCAAAGATTAGCCTTGCAAGGTGGCACAGTCCTGTGGTTCTAGCCACTCAGGGAGACAGAGTGGGAGGATCGCCTGAGCCTGGCAGGTGGAGTCTGCAGTGCTCACGAGTGTGCCCCTGTGCTCTGGCCTGGACAAAAGATTGGGATTCTGACTCCAAATAAAAATAATCACCACCACCACCACCACCACCACTACCAACCAGTCACCCAGCTTGAGGAGTCACTCTCAGTGATGGAAGAGGAAAAGGCAATTTCTGGTTTGTCATTCATGGGAGGTTTTAAAGGTGGCCACCAGGCACGTCTGTTCTGCACCTTCGGCCATGTGCCCCAGAAGGCCTGCCTCTTCCCTCCACACACATGCCCCACAGCAAAGGAGTGTGTGAGCTCATAGATGAGATGGCCCTGAGCTAGGGTGGTCATCGGCCACAGAGTGATCAAGGCAGTCCAGCAACGTCATGACCAGCCCAGGTTTGGGTTCTAGTCTGCCAACTTCGGGTGGGAGTGGGCCACTTCCTCTCTCAATTACTCAAATGTCCCATGCCCATATGGACATTTCCTTGGGGAGCCATGGATGCCTGTTATGATGCACGTTGGAGGTGTCCTTTTTGTCACTGATATCTCCATCGGCTGGGCTGGGACACAGTGGCGTGATCGTGACTTCTGGGAACTTAACCTGCCAAGCTCAGGCACTCCTCACATCGTGGCCCCCAAGTAGCTGGGACTCTGCAGACTACCATGTCTGACTGATTTTGGGGACCACTCGCCAAGATGAGGTCTGGCCACGTCACCTGGGCTGGTCTCCAACCCCTGGGTTCAGGCAGTTTCCCGCCTTGACAGCCCAGGAAACAGGATTCATGGCCATGAGTAACGGTGGCCAGCCTGGACTGGCGTGTTCCGTCAATGGGGGCAATATATAGGAATGCCCGGGACAGAGGTGACCACATATGGTGTAGCCGGGACCACAGGTGCCACCATACGTGACTCCATTTTTGGGTTCTGGTGAGTGACAAGGTCTCACTATGTGGCCCAGGCCAGTCTCAAACTCCTGGGCTCTAGCATTCCCCCACCTCAGCCTCCCAAAGCCACAACCCAATTGTCTGCTGACCTACCATCTTTCGGGTTCTCTATGCCCAGTGCTGAGTCCTCCTTCCCCAGTGATCTCTGTCTTTTCACGATGATCCCAACTCCATACACAAACGGATGCTCTTTTTTTCATTCTTTTTTTTATTGACATAGAGTCTCACTCTGTCGCCCAGGCTGAAGGGCGGTGGCTCACTCCCAAGTCACAGCAGTCTTGGCCCACCGGGCTCCAGCAAGCAGTCCCCCCTTGGGCCTCAGAGGAGACAGAATGACAGGCACGTGCAACCACACCTGGATCATTTTGGATAGAGGGTAGGGAGGAGGTCTCATCGAGTTGTCAGGGCATGTCTTGAACCCACAAGCTGAGGCTGGCCATTGGCCTTGGCCTCCCAAAGCACTAGGATGAGAAAGTTGAGCCCCCAAGACTGACCTCAATCCTTCATTGAAAACAAACCAGAAGGCCAGCCATGGAAGTTCACACCTGGAATCCCAGTACTCTGAGAGGCTGAGGTTGGAGGATGGCTGTAGCCCAGGAGCTCAAGTCCAGCCTGTGCCACGCAGGGAGACCGCATCTCCACACCCATCCAAACAGGAGGTCTGGGGACATGGTGCCCATCATCCCGGCCACTCTGTATGCTGAGGTGGAGAATTGCCAGAGCCTGCAATTTCGAGGTTGGTGGTGAATGACGGTCATGTCCTCGGACACCAGCCTGGGCCACACTGCCAGACACTGTCCCTAAAAACATCAGAATCGTACACAGATTCTCAACTGCACATGGTGTGTTCAGAGGGCGACTGGATTTAGAGCCTGTAAAAATGTGACTGGGAGGAAAGAAATGTCCCTGGGTGAAGAATCTGTCCCTGGCATTTCTTGGGGGAGGTCCTTATTGCCAAGTCAGAGCGTCGGCCTGCCTGGTGCACATTTCACACCTAGGAGAGGTGAGTCGGCAGGAACCAGGGCAGGGAGGCTTGGGAACTCCCACAGCAAAGTGGGGGCAGCCATTGGGGGGTTGGGGATGGAAGGTTCAGAGTTTGAGGGACCTTGACATGTGGTGGGGTGGGAGGTAAGGACTGAGGGCAGAAGGTTTGCAGGAGAATGGAATTATTTCTTTCCTTCCTTCCTTCCTTCCTTCCTTCCTTCCTTTCTTTCTTTTTTCTTTATTTCTTTCTTTCTTTCATTCTTTTCTTCCCTCACTAGCTGCCTAGGCTGCACTCAAACTGCCCAACTTGGGCCTTCCTCTTGGCCTGGACCTCCCAAACTGCTGCTATCACAGGCTTTCCATTTGATGGTTATTCTGGTCTCCTGCCTGGTCTTGAATGCTGGGCTGGAGGCAATCCTCCTGCCAGGGCCTGCCCTCACCCAAGGTTTTTTGGGTTTTTCTTGGGGTCGAGGTGTGGGTTTGCTATGGTGTCCAGCCTGGTCTGGAACTCTTGGCTTCAGACATTTTACAGTCTTGGCCTCCCGAATGTCAAGCAGACAGGCGTGAATCGCCCAGCCATCCCCACACCCCTGAAGTTTTGAGAGTCAAACCCTTCCTTTCCCTAAGGCAGCCCCTGGGAGAAGTGAGTGGGTCTAACCTGGGGAACAAGGGTGGAGGAGGGGCGGGTGAAAAGCACAGGAAACAGCCAGAAGGACGGCTCCCGAGATGGCGCTAACACTATAGGGAACCTAACAAAGACAACAAAGGCCATAACTTCCTGCCTTTCCCGCGCGCGTGAAACTTAAACCAATGCACAAATATTATCTCCATATAGGAATACTACCTCATAGCTCCCTCCAATAAAGACCCTAAGATGGCTCTGGGTGGCACGGCCAGGCTCAGAGAGCACAGGCCGCCCCCTCCCAAACCGATAAATACAGGCCTCTCTCTCACCCTCTCTCTCTCACTCCCCTTTTCCCACCAGGTGGTTACAGACCTCCTTCCCTCTCTTTGTAGCCGCTGCTCTAATAAATCTCTTGGCCCCAAAGGGTATTGAGTCTCACTGGTGACTCATCCTTCATTGGTGCCATGACCAGTCAGGAGTCCTCTCACCTAAAGCAAGGCCCTGTCCTGTTGCCGGTGGCACTCACCCCTTGAGACCTTTGCCCACTTTCTTGAATGCCAGCACCGCATCCATCACCACCTCGGATTGGTAAGTGCCCCTACCTAAAAACCTAACAACCTCCCTGGGATACCCGAAAGGGACTGACCGTTGATCATCCAGCAGCTCTTTCAGCCCCTGGGGAGGGGGGGGACCACACCACACCTAGGCTTTCAAAGCCACAGCAGACCCCCTACTGATTTTTCCTTCTCCCGCCTAGGTCTCTAAAACCACCTCTTTAACTCCTATAAGCATTCAAAAAAGTGGGCAGAGATTTCCCTCCCTCCCGTCCCGCTCCCACTCATTCAACTCTTGGCCTTAACAGGTGTTAGGTCCCACTGTGAATTGGGTCTTTCTCGCCCTTGTGCAGGTCTCTCTCTCCCCCTGGGCGGGATCCCGTTTCAGCGGCGCCTGTGGCCAATCCTGCTCTCTCGGACTCTCCCCACCCTTCTGAATGCCCCAGCCACATTCACACTAGCATTTGTTTAATAGGCAAGTCCCGCTCCCCAAACAAGAGAGTAAAAACTTTCCGGGAAACTCTGGAGCAAACGGACTTTAAAACCCCTCCCATCCAGCCCCCAGGCAAGGGAAAACACACCCGCCTCGGCTTTCATGACTACTGCAGACCCTAAAGTCTTCTTCTTTTCTTTTATCTCTCTCAAACTTTAAAAACTCCCAAGGCTGCCGGTTTACAGCAGGTCCCAGGGGCCCCACAGCTGTTAACTCATGGCAGTTTTAGTAAAAATTCTCTCTATCTCTTTCTCCCCCCTCCCTAAGGAATCCCACGGCTGTCGGTCCAGTCTGTTGGCCCATAGCAGATCCTAAAGGGGTCTCACGTCAAAACTCTGTTCAACCAGCAGTAAAGATACCCCCACCCGCTGTCTCGGTCAAGTGTTCTCTGTCTGATTCAGGAAATCCTAGCGCTAGATAGCTTGACCCCTCGGTTCTCCAGGAGAACCCAGGCTGTGCCAAACTTCTGTGACGACAGACTTTGGACAGCCACACTTCTTGGACAGCTGACTCTTCAGAGGACGCCCCATTGAGTCTGACTGTTTCCCATGGGGGACTCATCTTCCCTGCCGACTGATTCTCCGCTCAAATGCCTTTTAAACAATCTCTCTATCCTCTCTCTCTCTCCTGACATTAAGCCCAAACGTCTAATTCGTCTCTGCACACAGGACTGGCCTACTTATCCCTTAGACAATCAAAATCAGTGGCCCCCCCCAGGGATCCCTCAATCCTGATATTATCAGGGATTTATATAACTTTTGTAAGCGTTCAGAAAGGTGGGTGGAGATTCCCTATGTCCAATCCTTTTCTCTCCTCCGTGAACATCCTCGACTGTGTCTCACCTGTAACCCCTCTAACCTCCACTCTCAACTCATGCTAGCATCTACTGCCTCCCCTGTAACTTCCCTTTCTCCCATTGTTCCAAGCACATGAAGCCACCTCCTCTAGATTCCCCTCCCCCTACTGCAGACCCTGAAAATTCCATCTCTGCTCTCTCCTCCTCCATCTCAGATTTCGAGCCTGCAGATGAACCTCCACCATACAGGCAATCAAAGGCTTCTCCGGCCACGCCCTCCTTCTCAACCCCTCCCAATTTTGCTCCAGAAGTTCAACCTATATATCCTCCCCTTCCAATCGCTCCCCAGTGTAGTCCGGTAACTCGATCAAAGGCCACATCGGTGGTCCTAGCGTCCCTCCACAAAGTAGCAGGCACAGAGGGTATTGTCCAGGTGCACGTCCTCTTCTCTATCTCAGACCTCTCACAAATAGAAAAACGTCTTGGATCATATACAACTAATCCTACCACCTACATTAAGGAGTTTCAATACCTCATCCAGTCCTATAGCCTCACTTTTCATGATATATACCTAATCCTTTCCAACACCCTGCTTCCAGAGGAACGTAGGAGAGTCTGGGAACAGACTAGAACATACGCAGATGAAATTCACCAAACCACCCCAGCTCACCCCCTTGGTGCAGCAGCTGTCTCAGACCAGGATCCGGACTGGGACTGTAACTCTCCTGCCGGTATCAAGTCCAGGGATTGCTTCTCTACTTGCCTCCTTTCTGGGCTGCGTAGGGCTGCACAAAAGCAGTTAACTTTGAAAAACTTCAGGAAGTTATTCAGGACAAAGATGAGAATCACTCTAACTTTCTCAGTCGACTCACTAGGGCACTTCAACAGTATACCCACATAGATCCGGACTCCCCTGATGGCCGGCAACTCCTAATGACATATTTTTTTTCCCAAAGCTACCAGACATTAGGACAAAACTAAAAAAACTTGACAGAGACCCCCTCACTCCCCAACATGATGTCCTAGCAACTGCCTTTAAAGTGTTCCACAACTGGGACGAAAAGGCAAAAAGACGTAAGTATCAGATGCTGGCCCAGGCCCTCCAGGGAGGTGGCAATGCCCGAACCCAGCGACAACCACCAGGACCCTGCTTCAAGTGTGGGCAACCAGGACGTTGGCATGAGGATGTCCCAACCCCAGAGTGCCCCAAAAACCATGTCCCAAGTGCGGTCAGGCAGGAC